>NW_028261396.1:4013154-4250793 GCF_051295495.1 Thamnophis sirtalis
AATCTCACCGGCTCAGGGTTGACTCAGCCTTCCATCCTTCCGAGGTGGGTAAAATGAGGACCCGGATTGTTGTTGGGGGCAATATGCTGACTCTGTAAACCGCTTAGAGAGGGCTGAAAGCCCTATGAAGCGGTATATAAGTCTAACTGCTATTGCTATTGCTATAACCAGCACCTTGAATCGTGCTCGGAGACCAATGGGAAGCCAGTGCAGCTCGCGGAGGATAGGTGTAGTGTGGGTGTACCTTGGTACACCCAGTATCGCTCGTGCCGCTGCATTCTGGACTAATTGTAGTCTCCCAACACTTTTCAGGGGCAGCCCCAAGTAGACCGCTTGGGACCGCGATCCTGGGGATCGTGAGCAAGAACCTGGGCAAATTATCTGCATATAAATATAGAACAGGTCTCTCGTAATCTCGCGCAAAAGTGCGAGATCTGAGAACAGTGAATATAGGAGTACACAGAAATTTTTGGTGTCATTGGAAATAGGCTCAGGGTTTTTTTTTTTAATGCTGTTCTACTTTTCAGCCAAATGGAGCAGATGTTTGGGTGGGGTTTAAATAGTTGGGGAGGTAGATGAGAATGAGACAAGTTGGGGATTCAGTGAAGCTCCATTCTTCTCGAGATATTTGATCCAGGCTGTCGGCTCTGCCATCATGAAAGCTAGTTTGAAGGTGAAGCTGGGAATCTAAGGATCCGCTGAAAATGCTGATGACTGTACACCTCCTTCTCAATGCCAAAAAAAAACAAAACTCATTGCTTCTCCTTTTTGTATCTCCCTTATAGCCCAACTCAAATTATTATTTTTTATTAATAAATTTTTATTTCTCATATATACATTCACAATTATATAATCTCATAACTGTTATTAATAATATGTATTTGTAACAATTTTCTCCCTACAATTGACAATATAATTGAAATTGCTTTCTTACCATCCCATAAACCCATCTTATTTTACAACAATCCTACTTCTTCTTCTTCTTCCTTCCTTCCCTCCTTCCTTCCCTCCTTTCTTCTCTCCTTCTCTCCTTCCTTCCCTCCTTCCTTCCCTCCTTCTTTCCCTCCCTCCTTCCTTCTCTCCTTCACTTCCTCCTCCCTTTCATTCCTTTCTTCTCTCCTTCTCTCCTTCCTTCCCTCCTTCCTTGCCCCCTTTCTTCTCTCCTTCTCTCCTTCCTTCCCTCCTTCCTTCCCTCCTTCTTTCCCTCCCTCCTTCCTTCCCTCCTTCACTTCCTCCTCCCTTTCATTCCTTTCTTCTCTCGTTCTCTCCTTCTTCCCTCCTTCCTTCCCTCCTTTCTTCTCTCCTTCTCTCCTTCCTTCCCTCTTTCCTTCCCTCCTTCTTTCCCTCCCTCCTTCCTTCCCTCCTTCACTTCCTCCTCCCTTTCATTCCTTTCTTCTCTCTTCTCTCCTTCCTTCCCCCCTTCCTTCCCTCCTTTCTTCTCTCCTTCTCTCCTTCCTTCCCTCTTTCCTTCCCTCCTTCTTTCCCTCCCTCCTTCCTTCCCTCCTTCACTTCCTCCTCCCTTTCATTCCTTTCTTCTCTCCTTCTCTCCTTCCTTCCCCCCTTTCTTCTCTCCTTCCTTCCTTCCTCCTCTCCTTTCCCTTCTCTCCTTCCCCTTCCTCTCCTCTACTCTTCCCCTCTTCTTCCCTTTCCTCCCCTCTCTCAAATTAGCCTTATAGCAAATAATAGCACCAAACTATGAGAAGCACGAAAATTTCATTCACTTTCTTTTTGGTAAGAACTTTCCAAGATAGACATTTTATTTTTCCAAAGAAAAAAAAATGCAATGTTAGGAGTTTGATCATTTTTATTTGTTTTCTTCGCTTTATGTGTATGTGAGAGCTATTGCGGAAGGGGAAAAAATGAGAGATTTCTTTATTCAGGGGAAACGCACATGTCTATAGTGTTATGGATGAATGTATCTTGATGTTTATCATATTTGGACCTGAGGGAAAAGGTTCATTCTCCAAGCTTGTGGGTCGGTGTCTGAAAGTTTTGTTGCCCAAACTAGGTAATATCTTCAGGGGAGTTTAGGCAGGGGTGGGCTTCAAAATTGCAGAAACGGGTTTGCTGCCCTGTTGCTGGGTGAGCTGGCTTTGGTAGGCGTGGCCTAGTCAGCCTCCTGCACCACAGAGAGTTTTTTTTTCACCCTCCCCAAGTTATGTTGAATGTTGAATGTTGAATGTTGATTTTATTTATATGCTGCCCTTTTCCCCCGAAGGGGACTCAGGGCGGCTCACAACTCAACCAATGAAGGGGGGAATACAGACAAAATTAAAAACTTGTGTTGTTTTTAATACATGGTTTAAAACACACAGCAGTCATACCATTCGAGATGGGGGCACTGGTTCTTTAGCCCCAGGCCTGTCGGAACAGCCAGGTTTTGAGGGCTTTGCGGAAGGCCTGGAGGGTGGTGAGTGTTCAAATCTCCACGGGGAGCTCGTTCCAGAGGGTCGGAGCAGCCACAGAGAAGGCTCTCCTCCGGGTAGTTGCCAGTTGACACTGGCCGGCGGATGGAATTCGGAGGAGGCCTAATCTGTGGGATCTAATCGGTCTGGTGGAGGTAATTGGCAGCAGGCGGTCTCTCAAGTACTCAGGTCCAATACCATGAAGGGCTTTATAAGTGACGACTAGTGCCTTGAAGCGTATCCGGAGACCAATAGGCAGCCAGTGCAGCTCGCGGAAGATAGGTGTTACGTGGGTGAACCGAGGTGCACCCACGATCGCTCGCGCGGCTGCATTCTGGACAAGCTGGAGTCACCGAATGCTCTTCAAGGGCTGCCCCATGTAGAGCACGTTGCAGTAGTCCAGTCTGGAGGTCACAAGGGCGCGAGTGACTGTTGTGAGGGCCTCCCGGTTCAGGTATGGACGCAACTGGTGCACCAGGCGAACCTAGGCAAATGCCCCCCTTATCTTGTGATAAGGAGATTATCTCAGGTCAAGGTCATTGGGAGGTGAACTGCTGGTGGGGGAGAATTGCGTGGGTTGGTTGAGGGTCAAGGCTGCCTGGTTTGTTGTGTGGTTGATTTGGATTCTGAGGGGTTCGCAGCCTGGTTGTAGGTCAACATGTCTGCGGGTGGACTTGCTTGTGGAGTGCCAGGCTTCAATGAACTCACAAGCGTGTTGAGTGGTAGCGTGACCGATGATTTTTGTGTTGCTCCGATCGAACTGATGCTGTTCGGTGTCCGTGTGGGTAGAGGTTAACGATTTGGGATCGTGGCATTTGGCTGCCAGCTGGTATTCATGGATCCTGGTTTTTCATTGATGTGATGTTTGTCGCATGTAGTATTGGCTGCATTGGTTACAGTTGATTTCGCAGATTGCATTGTTTCTTTCATCCGCCTGGCAGAGTGTGGCTGTAGCAGTGGTGAAATTCAAATTTGTTTACTACCGATTCTGTGGGCATAGCTTGGTGTGTGTGGCTTGGTGGGTGTGGCTTGGTGGGCGTGGCTTGGTGGGCACGGCAGGGGAAGGATACTGCAAAATCCCCATTCCCTCCCACTCTGGGGCCAGCCAGAGGTGGCATTTGCTGGTTCTCCGAACTACTCAAAATTTCCGCTACCTATTCACCAGAACCTGTCAGAATCTGTTGAATTTCACCCCTGGGTTGTAGGTTTCTGGCGATTGTTATTCCTAGAGGTTAGAGGATTCCGGCTGTCATTTCTGACACCCCTTTTTTGTATGGTAGAGTTAGTTTGGGACCTATTGGATAGAAAACCATTTTGGTCTGGGTGGATGAAGCTATTTAAATATTTTTTGAGTCTCTCTGCTAGTATAGTTGCAAATAGCTTATAATCTGAATTTAATAAAGAAATTGGTCTATAATTCTTAGTTTGTGTTAAATCGGTCTCCTCCTTGGGTAGCAATGTAATGTATGCTTCTGACCATGATTTCAGTATTCTACTCTCAGATATCACTTCGTTCATGACGAGAGACCGCCTGCTGCCAATTACCTCCAATAGACCGATCAGATCCCACAGATTAGGCCTCCTCCGAATTCCATCCACCGGCCAATGCCGACTGGCGACTACCCGGAGGAGAGCCTTCTCTGTGGCTGCTCCGACCCTCTGGAACGAACTCCCCGTGGGGATTCGAACCCTCACCACCCTCCAGGCCTTCCGCAAAGCCCTTAAAACCTGGCTGTTCCGACAGGCCTGGGGCTAAAGAGTTTTTGCCCACCTTCTTGAATGGTATGGTTGTTGTGTGTTTTAAAATTTTGTATTGTTATGTCTCATCTTTTTACCCCCCTGTCTGTACCCCCTTCCCTGACTGAATTGTGAGCCACCCTGAGTCCCCTTCTGGGAAAAGGGCAGCATATAAATGTAATAAATCCAATCCAATCCAATTCTAAGAGTGGGAGGTTCTGTTTGGTTTTATTGCTCTGCCTGTTTCTCATTCTCTCCCCCCTCCCTTTTTTTTAGAGTTAATAAAATTAGCACATTTCTTTTTTAAAAAAATAGAAAAAATGGAATTGAGTGTGGGAGAAAGTAAATTGGAGAGATTTGTCCACTGCTAGGATGTTATGGGACTTGAAGAGGATGTATAAATATACGCAACAAGTGATTCCAGGCTAAAGTGAGAAAGTCGCCTTTGAAATCAAGCTTTCAAGAATGGAAATCTCTCCTCCTGCCCCCTTTCAAATTCCTTCATTGGGATCCCTTTGAGAACAGATGCTTTTAAAGATTGGGCTTTGTGTCTTTTCCTATTGTCATATTATGAGAGATGGGGAGAGAGGGGGGAGAATAGATAGAGATAATGATTTGCAATCATCTGCTCTAAAACAAATCCCTGTTAAAAGGGCACCACAACTTCTGGGGGAAATGAAACATATAAAAGGATAGAGTGCGCTTGTCAAAGATCATAATGGACCTTTGTAGCAGAGCTGGGAAGCAAAGCCAGATGTCCATAGTCTTGGATTTCCTGTACATCAATGAACACATTGAGGTTTAAAAATAAGGCAACGAAGAAGGGAAAACTGCCATCTCTAGATCCTTAGGGGGACAGTTGTAGGTTTTAATGTGCTGCATGATGTTTATGGAAAGAAAAGATATCCCTGTTGTAAATCTGCCTGTCATACCTCTCATGCATGAATGAATTCAAAAGAAAGAGGTGGAGGGACAACGGCAATAAATATAAAGTCATTTTAATTCAGTTTGCCGGGGGAGGGGGAATCTATACACTCAATCATAAGTGTGCTATCATCCCTTAGTTCTATGTGTGAGAGAGAAAGAGAAAAGGAGAAAGAAATGGGGGGAAATGTGTGCTGTATCAGCATTCCACTTTCAACGCTAGAATGCAGAGCTATTATATGAGCTCTCTGCTACTTTGCAACACAAAGTAGTACAATATTTATTTGTTGCCCTACGATTTGGAAAAAAAAAAGCTTCATTCAATTTGGTAGAGGAAAAAAATCTTTCACGTTAGCCTGGCTCCTTCCCCCTCCCCCTGAGGGATTTTGGAAATGTCTGGAGCATTTTAGAGAAATTTATTTGAGTGGGATGGAAATGTTTCCCCAGTTATTACGAGACAAGGTGGCTCAGCTGTGTGTTGTGGCCCAGCAGGAGCCGTTGGAGCTGCCACCAGACTCCGTCAGCGAGGGGCCCTATGAGTCAGCTCTGGAGGATGTGGAGGACCCTGGACAGGGTTCCAACTCCGAGCAGGGTGCAGAGAGGCTGGTTGGCCACCAGGAGGTGCCTGAGCCTTGGACCAGTGGGGAGGAGACAAGGGAGAGTGATCCAGAAGCCAGCAGTGAGTTGTTCCTGGATGCACGCCATTGAAGAGCTAATAGGCATCAGGAACAGTTGCGCAAGTACAGGAGGTAATTGCACTCAGCTGGTGGTCATTAGGCTCCTCTCCAGACTATAAAAGGACTGCTTATGCACACACCCCTTTTGCAGAAGTCATCACAGGAACTAATGTCGGAGAACATTATTGTGAGCTTGGCAGGCTGGATTGCTGCCACGGCTTATCTGTGCTGGATTGCTGCCCAAGCTTGTCTGTGCCGGTTTGCTGCCAAGGACCTGTCTGTCTGTTAATTAAATGCCGTAACTTATCTTTGGCTCGGAGTGTGTGTTGGTGTGGGACGAGGGGGGGGGGTCAGAACAGGTGTGCATGCGTGATCATAAAGCCCTCTCCATTGTTGTAGAATCATCACTCCAATGGTCAGAAGCCATCTTGGCTTCTTTGCTTTAATTAATTTCCAAGGAAAACCCTGAGAAGCAACACACACACACACACACACACACACACACAGACACACACACACACACACACACACACACACACACACACACACACACACACACACACACACACATATATATATATATATATATATATATATATATATATATATATATATATATATATCACCATTTGTATTAAAGTTTTAAAATACAAAGATAAAAATGAATGCTAAGAAAAAATAGCAATAGCAATAGCAACAGCAGTTAGACTTATATACCACTTCATAGGGCTTTCAGCCCTCTCTAAGCAGTTTACAGAGTCAGCATATCGCCCCCACAGTCTGGGTCCTCATTTCACCCACCTCGGAAGAATGGAAGGCTGAGTCAACCTTGAGCCGGTGAGATTAGAACCGCTGAACTGCAGATAACTGTCAGCTGAAGTGGCTGCAGTACTGCACCCTAACCACTGCGCCACCTCGGCTCTAAATATGAAGAAACAGACAAGGACAGCATGCAGAGGAAAAAAAGGGGTGCAGGGGGAAACAATATTAGGAAAAAAGATACATAAAGAACTGACATCGCTTTTCATCACGTCAACTGGAAATAATTTCAGGTTAAATCACCTTATTTAATATTTCAACCAAGGTTGCAAAGGTGCTTTTTTTCAAGAGGCAACTGAACTTTCTAGTTTTCCTTTGAAGCTGTTTCGCTTCTCATCCAAGGAGCTTCTTCAGCTCTGTAGCTCCCACATTCAGCTTCCTCTTCACAGCTGAAGAAGCTTCTTGGATGAGAAGTGAAACGTCTCCAAAGAAAAAACAGGAAGTCCAGTTGCCTCTTGAAAAAAAGGCACCTTTGGGGGCAACTATGTCCTGGATGATTGAGAATCTCCATAGATATTTAGTTCTCCATTTCAGCCAAAGACCTTTTCACCCAAATCTCATCTTTGAGAAGTAGAACTTAATTAGATCAGAAACTAGTTCAGCTAGGGAAGATTAGCAATAGCACTTAGACTTATATACCGCTTCAAAGTGCTTTTACAGCCCTCTCTAAGCGGTTTGCAGAGTCAGCCTCTTGCCCCCAGCAATCTGGGTCCTCATTTTACCCACCTCGGAAGGATGGAGGGCTGAGTCAACCTTGATCCTGGTGGGATTCGAACTGCCGAACTGCAGCTAGCAGTCAGCTGAAGTAGCCTTCAATAGTGCCCTCTAGCCACTGTGCCACTTCGGCTCTTCTAGTGTGGTGCTAGTGTGGTGTGCAGTGGAAAGAAAAAACACACAAGAGTTCAATAATTCCACCAGCATTTTGATACTAAATTCCAAAGCATTTTGATACTAAACTCAGCAATGAAAAGAAACTTCTAAGGGAAAAGGACATTGTCGAATATCAGGCCAGTATTCAGAAGAAAATGACCTGGGGGCAGCTGTATGTTGCCTATCCCACTCTGTAACAGAGAGTATGACTTCCCTCACCAGCTGACGTGATTCTTCACCAGGCCCTCGGACACGATCAGGGCCGGATTTAGAAGAAAAGAGGCCCTGGGCTATTCCACTTATGAGGCCCTTTCACCTCCCATTTTTAAGTTTGTAAATTACATGAGAGACAATAAAATACATCATTACTGTGATATATATCAATATATATCAATATATATATAGCTGGCCTCCCGACGGAGGGCGGCTCTGCTCTGCGGCAAAGGCAGCGAGGCCAGCCGCCTCCCCTGCTGTGCTCAGCTGCCCGGCTCGGCCCCCTCACCCTCACCTGCCTGGCCGCTGGTGGGCTCCGCGTCGACGGGGCGGCTACTGGGAGCGGCTGCGCCTCTTGTCTGACCACCGGTGCAGGGAACAGGGAGGGGCTCCCCAACTGCCGCAGCGCTGGAGCGATCTTAACCAATACATTTTTATGTTTGTTTATTAGTCATATGCGTATAATTTCTCCTTGTTTTCAGTTCAGTGTTTTAGTGTTCACTGTTTTTAGAATAGTGTAATTTTAATTTTGCTAACAATTTGAAAGTAGGCCCCTCTTGATCTTGAGGCCCTAGGCTGAAGCCTAGTTAGCCTATAGGAAAATCCGGCCCTGCGTGTGGGGAATGACGGTGAGTGTTATATCTTCAGACCTACTGCCGAAAGAGAAATCAGAAGCCTCAAGACTTTCCTGAAACTCAGAACATGCTTGGCTTCTACAAAATATTTTTTCCCTAGTTATGTAAAAGAATACCAAATCAGAGCAGCTCTATTTACACATAGCAAGTAGGTAATAAACAATAGGTAGAAACGAATCACTTCCGGTTTGCTTGTAGGGTCCTTTTTAGTCCTCTGGAGGCTTCAGGGAAGCCTCCTGAAGGTCCTTGAAGTCTCCGGAGGGCTTAAACTGACCCTATGAGCAAACCAGAAGTGGCAAAAAAGGTTTGCCATCACTGCTATATGAGCGTCTGAGAAGTTCCATATTCCAAACTTTAGTTTCATTTTTCAATGCTCAGTTGTGGTTTAGCTTAGTCACCTTCACTCAAACTGAAATTAAGGGAGACAAGTGGTTATTTGGGCAAGGTGTGTGTGTGTGTGTGTGTGTGTGTGTGTGTGTGTGTGTGTGTACATGCGCGCGCAAGCAAATTGGGTGTGACCTGGTAAGTTGAAGAAACCCAGTGCTATATATAGTACTTGTACAAACTCAGAATTCAGTAATTAGGTTTAGCTTGTTCTGTAATGCAGTACATCCCTATCAGTTTTTATATACATCTGTGCATATGCGTCTCCAATTTATGTTTCAAGGAATGTTACTTTAAATTTTGCAATATTTTTTTAAATATTCAAAGGATGAAAATGTCACGGTTCATATTCCAAGTATGGTTTTATATAGAAAGAGAAAAAAAATCTTCAATTCACCAAAAAGGCCTTCCGGTTTCTTTGTTTCCCCCCAGTCTAAACATAAACAATAACACCAAAACAAGTCTTTTCTTTTCATATGACTTCTAGCATCTTTTTTTTAAAAATCAGAAAGATTTTTCACGATTAAATATATTCCTGGTTATTTATATATTATGATCCCGCCTTTAGCGGGAAATAAATGCTATTCTGTAGATTGCAGCTATGTTATGCCCGTATTCTTTTCATGGTGCAATCCAGCTTGGACGAATGTTTTATTTCAAAGGTAGGTAATTGTCCTACCCAAAGGGGAGAATGTTCGGAATATAATCTAACGGTTGGGTTGGCAATATATAAATCATGTAACAATGTTATACCTGTTTCTTCAAATCATACTGTAAAATGTGATTGGTTGCTGTTTCCTCAATCGGCCATAAGAGGGAGCCAGGATGACTGTTAGCTCTCTGTTTGTTAGATGCTGGGCTGATCTGATCTGAGTGTTTTGGAAGCTGGCTGTTAGAAAGTGCCGTGAACTATTGTAAGTTTCGCAACTGCTAGCAAACTTTGAGTACCGAACTGATTATATGATACTGGACTATGTTATTTGGATTATCCCTTAACTGAAAGACGTTGATGACTGACTGTCTTATCCGTGTATGACTTGGACTGTTTGATGGACCCTGATACCTCTATTTCCACAAAAGTAAAAGCCTATTTAAACTGCAGTGTCTCTGTATGCTGGTTTGTGTGTTCTCCAACACAACTCTCACAAACGCTTCTCTGAACGCACTCGCTCTCCCAACGGGGAGTTTACCCAACAGGACTTGTAAAAGAAAATAGCTTAAATAATAAAATATAGGTAGGATTTGGGTTTGTTCCTGCAACAGATACGTCACATGTCTTTTGCTTTTCTCTCCCGCAATATGTTAATTTGGCTCCTGCATTGACAGGTGTTTTTTTTTTAAAAAAAGAAGAAGAGTGCCGGGGAAACGAAAATGCAGCTGACACGCTTTTCCTTTGAAACTTCCCACTTCGACGAGCGGGTCCTGATCTGCTCCCTTTGTGAGGAAAACTTCAGGTCCAGCTGGTTCATAAAGGCAGCGGAGCAGGGAGCATTCTCAGAACGGATCAGGAGATGTGCCTCCGCATGGTTGCCCCTGGCTACTGGCCCTCCAGAGTGGGCATTGTAAGGTTGGATAATTATCCCTCGCTCGCCCAGAGCCCCCGAGAAGCAGAAGAGAAGCGGAAAAAAAAAAAGGCACACCTGGAAGAGAGGGCCTTGCCAATCACGCAATCAGACGGAGGCTATTTTGGCTTTGATCTGAACCCAGCAGCCCTGAAGCAAGAGGGCATTCTGAGTGCTCGGAGGAGATTGTCTCAAGCATCACAGCGTGGTGTGGTTTTGAAAGACTCCCTCCCTCCCTCCCTCCCTCCACACCTTCTTCTCTGAAAAGACAAGTGGGGAAAAAAGATTTCCTCCTTCTACACAATGATCTGAAATAATTATGCTTCCCCTCCCCTCCAAAAACAGCCTTAAATCTGACAATGCAGGTGAACAAGTCTTTTGTGAAGCATTCACAGGATGAATCTTAGAGAGGAACAAAGGGACCATATTTTCATCCCTTGTTTCATCCAAGAAAATCTATCTATCTATCTATCTATCTATCTATCTATCTATCTATCTATCTATCTATCTATCTATCTATCTATCTATCTTTCCTTCCTTCCTTCCTTCCTTCCTTCCTTCCTTCCTTCCTTCCTTCCTTCCTTCCTTCCTTCCTTCCTTCCTGTCACCATAACTATCTATCTTATTGTATGGACAAGGTTGTTTTCCATCTGATACATGCCATGCTATCTCTTCCCATGGCTGATGCTTTCTATAAAATTTACCCATATTAATACGCATGTCTGACAAACACCAGTGTTTTATATGGCTCAACAGTGCCCCCAAGAGCATTTATTACGTTGACCCCAGCTGGGAAATCTGAATAAATTAGAATTCATCCTTTCTATCCCAATATTCCTCTCCAGCAATCATTTTCGTACAATGCCTTCGAACAAAAACAAAAGCCAGCTAAAACCGTTATTGTTCAACAAAGAGCTTTAGGCAACTAGGTTCATCAATTTGATTTACTACATAGGTATCTTATATGAGGGGTGGGGGAATAACTCCCCCCACCTATAGAAATGTGGAAAAAAAATCTGTGGGGATTTCTTTTAAAGAAAAACCAAGAAGGAAACTAATAGCTTTCAAGCAGGAGGCTAAGAACCTTCCGCTAAAGTAATGTTCTTTATACAAGTTTTAAAACCCACGGTCCTATTAAAACAAGTAATTTGCAATTAGGTTAATTGACTGTTGTTTTTGCTTGGAAAACATCTGTATGATTGTTGTCTTTTTTTTCTTGGTCCCCTCCACCCCCCATAAATTTCTTTTAATATTTGCATATTTGTCTATATGAATGGAGGGCTTCTCATCAAAAGTTGCATTATATGTAGCACTACCCAGTTCAACAACAAAAACCCGTTTCAAGATCTGCCCAAGGTTGCTAAATTCCATATTCGGTAGAATTTCCTATTGGGAAGATAAGGGGAAAAAAAGAATTGTTCTTCCTCTGAACAATTGAAAGAAGAGATCCACTAGTCGGAAAATATTCCAATCCACAATAGCATGTTGACAACCCTGATTTCAGCAAGTATGTGTATCCTGCCATGTTTTTCTTCTGCATCTTTATAATCAAGATTTCAAGATTTTTTTTTTAATAACAATTTTTCCCTACTGTTGACAATATACTTGAAGATTGCTTTTTTAACATCCCATAGATCCATCTTATCTTACAACGGTCCTACTTCTTCTTCCCTCCCTCCCTCTTTCCTTCCCTCGTTTCTTCTCTCCTACTCCCCTTCCTTCCCTCCCTCCTTCCCCTTCCCTCCTTCTCTCCTTCCCTCCTTCCTTCCCTCCTTCCTTCCCCTTCCCTCCTTCTCTCCTTCCCTCCTTCCTTCCCTCCTTCCTTCCCTCCTTCCTTCCTTCCCTCCTTTCTTTTCTCCTTCTCTCCTTCCTTTCCCCCTTCCTTTCCTCCTTCCTTCCCCCCTTCCTTCTCTCCTACATTCCCTTCTTCCTTCCCTCCTTTCTTCTCTCCTTCTCTCCTTCCTTCCCTCCTTCCTTCCCTCCTTTCTTCTCTCCTCTCCTTCCTTCCTTCCTTCCTTCCCTCTTTGCTTCCCTCCCTCCCTCCTTCCCTCCCTCCCTCCTTCCTACCCCCCTTTCTTCTCTTTCTTCTCTCCTTCCTTCCTTCCTCCTCTCCTTTCCCTTCTCTCCTTCCCCTTCCTCCCCTTTCAAGATTTAATGAATTTTTATGCCGCCCAATCCCGAAGGACTCCAGGCATCTTACATAAAAACAATTTAAAAACACCTAAAAATACTAAAAAAAATTCACTTTTGTCTCATCATTTCTATCTTAAAGAGTCCTTAGCTGTCCCCATTTTAAAGTGGCGTTTTCCCACTTTTGATGCAATTTTGGAGAAGGATACAATTTAGGGTGCTTCACTAACAAACACAGACAAGAGTTGGGATCTGCCCAGCTCCTATTAGCCCTTTTAAATGAATACAAGCATGCCCCAGCCCTCCCCTTTGATCACTATGGATTTCTCTTTGCGGACCTATTGGTTAGAGCTGCAGGAGAGGCACAGGCTAGAAACTGGGAGACTGTGAGTTCTAGTCAGTGGTGGGTTCCAATTTTTCTTAGAACCTCTTCTGTAGGTGTGGCCTGCTTTGTGGGAGTGGCTTGCCAGCCATGTGACTGGGTGGGAGTGGCTTGCTATCCATGTGATGGGTGGGTGTTGCCAACTTGTAAAATGTGGTGAAACTCACTTAACAAAGCTCTTGCTTAGCAACCAAAATGTTGGCTCAGAAACTTTGGCATTTGAAGCACGCAAGTCTTAAAGCTGTCAAGTTACAAGACCCTCGCACCCCTAACCATTTAGAGAAAAAAGAACCTGGGGGGTGTTCAAACTTGACAGCTTTAAGACTTGTGGACTTCAACTCCCAGAATTCCTCCTCCAGTCATGTTGGCTCAGGAACTCTGGCATTGAAGTGTGCAAGTCTTAAAGCTGTCAAGTTACAAGACCCTTGCACCCCTAACCCTTTAGAAAAAACCCTCCAGGGGTGTTCAAACTTGACAGCTTTAAGACTTGTGGACTTCAACTCCCAGAATTCCTCCTCTCGCTCTTCATCTTGATGATGTGCGGACGGGCGAGGGGAGGGAGCTGGAACCGGTTCTAAACGGGCACTGTAGATTTGTGAAACCTCTTCTATAGAAGAGGTTAGAACTGGCAGGGACCCACCCCTGGTTCTAGTCCTGTCTTAGCCAAGAGAGGCAGCTGGGTGACCTTGAGCCAGCCCCTCTCTCTCAGCCCAACGAGAGGTGGTATTCAGCCAGCTTGGACCGGTTCAGGTGAACTGGTAGTGGTGATTTGCAGGTGGGCCTGCCCACCCACCCCAGGTCTATGCCGTCCTATTTAGCCATGTTTTCGAAGCCATGCGCACGAGCAAAGCACATGCGTGGAAGGTACGCACGTTCACAAAGTGAAACTCACCTCTGAGCTCAACCCACCTCAGAAGGTTGCTGTCGTGGGGAAAAATTGAAGGAGGGCGATTTGTAACAAACAAACAATCTAACTTCTACACAGACATCTGAGTGGTGTTTTCCAGACAATTGTCAGATTGTGCAGAAGATTTTCAGTGCTTCTGTGAAAAAATTATTTATTTATTATTTTTATTTATTAATTAGACTTATATACCGCTTCATAGGGCTTTCGGCCCTCTCTAAGCGGTTTACAAATTTTTTAGCAAATTGAGTCAGCAACTTGCCCCCACAATCTGGGTCCTAAATGCTAGACTTATCTCCTTTTTAAAAAAATCTGTTGTTTAAAAACATATAGTTTTTGCAAGAGACCACTAACAGGGTCCGTGTAAACCTGGAAAGAGTTGAATTCTGCCAGCTAAGTATTGCCAGTCCTGTCATCATAGAGGGAAAGTTTTCCACTGCTTCTGCCAACAAAGGATTTCATGTGGCTGTTTCCTTATTTCTTCTTCCAGCTTTGGTGGCACTCAATGCCCTGGTGATGACAGCTGTCTGTTGACGGCCTACTTCCAGGTGTTGCCGACTACAATGCCAGAACGAGTGAAGGACAAAGTGTGCTCATTATCGATATGTATATCTGCTTTACCTTCACCCCTTCTCTGTCCTTGTTACTTGTTGGCTGGGCTGTTTTTTAAACATGGGCTTGAATTCTTTTAGAAGAGTAGAAATTCTCTTCTTCCCCTTCTCAGAACCAGCCTGATAAACGGAGGTGCAGACAAGTGGTTGGATTGGGCAGGAGCATCCCCTCCTATCTCACCTAGCATCCTGTTCTGCACCTGCATCCAGTGGGGCACCTGGATGGGTGACTCAAGCTGCTGTTCTAGGATGCTGGCACCCCAGGTAAATGGCCATTATCAATGGTTGCTTGCCTGACAATACCTGGGATGAATAAGGAAGCCGGGAGGCATCTTCTCTTTAGCAATAGCAATAGCAGTTAGACTTATATACCGCTTCATAGGGCTTTCAGCCCTCTCTAAGTGGTTTACAGAGTCAGCATATCGCCCCCAACAATCCGGGTCCTCATTTCACCCACCTCGGAAGGATGGAAGGCTGAGTCAACCTTGAGCCGGTGAGATTAGAACCGCTGAACTGTAGATAACAGTCAGCTGAAGTGGCCTGCAGTACTGCACCCTAACCACTGCGCCACCTCGGCTCTTTGACGTGCCCATTATGGCTGTGTAAAGATAACATCCTTCATCAGCCTAGTGCAGTGTTTCCCAATCTTGGCCCCTTGCGTAGACTTCAATTCCCCCGAATTTCCTAGCCAGCCATGCTGGGGAATTCTGGGAGTTGAAGTCCACAGATCTTCAAGAGGTCAAGGCTGGGAAACACTGGCCTAATTTTTGTTGCAAGGATGGGTAATTGGGGGCGGGGGTGGGGGTTAGGTGTCAGAACAAGTTATGCTGGCATACTTTTCCGCTAGCTCAAGAAGTAGTGAATAGCTCTTGAACAGAGCCCTCAGAATGTAGAATCTCTACATGATATGACAAGAACCAAGTAGATGTCACCATCCTGACTTAACAGTGGGGGGTTGACTTCACTTGACTACGGTGAGAAATTCCTGCTTTACCTCTGAACCTTGCGTTCAACGTGCTGTTTTTGGAATTACCTCCAATTACTTCCCATAGACTGATTACATCTCACAGGTTAGGTCTCCTCCGGATTCCATCTGCTAGCCAATGTTGGCTTGCGACTCCCCGGGGGGAGAGCCTTCTCTGTTGCAGCTCCAGCCCTTTGGAATGACCTCCCTGGGGAGATCCGGACCCTTACGACCCTCCCGGCCTTCCGCAAAGCCACCAAGTCCTGGCTGCTCCAGCAGGCTGGGGGGCTTGTGAAATATCCAGCCCCACGGTAACTGTGAATGTTGCGTATTTTAAGGTGTTGTCTTGTTTATTTATCCTCTTCCCTTGTTTATTGTAAGCTGCCCGGAGTCCTTCAGGAGTGGGCGGCATACAAGATCAATAAACTCAAACTCAACTTCTCGAGTTTTTTTTTCCCCCTAGCTGTCCTAATTTTCAAAGACCTCGTCCCAGGCATGCTTTGCATGGCAGGCAGAAGCAGAAAGCGAAATACGAGAATAAGCGGGGGGGGGGGGAATGTAGCCAGGAAGACCTCGGAGAGGGAGCGCTTGCCAAAAACATGTTAATGCTGACAGCGTGCTCATCCATTCCCCGTATGCTAATAAAATGCCAGCTCAGCCTGTGGAAATGTTCAGGAAGAGATAAGCGCTGGTCATAATTCTTAAGAGAGGCACCAGGCAGAAAGAATTATCATCAGCACAACCTGAAGCACAAGGCTATCATCAAATCCCCTCATCTTGAGATGCTCAGGATGGATCCATGATTTTTTACATTTAACTTGATGGATTGTTCCAAAACTATTCGAGAGTAGCCAGAACTCAGAGAACAAAGGGCCGAAGGCCCTCATCTTCCATGTAGAAGATTACAGCCCATATGGCTTTTGTTTTATATCACCAGGTTGAGACATTGGCGCAGACCCACCGATAGGATTAGGCAAGAGATAGAGATATATCAACTACCATCAATATAAGCTTCAGAAATCTCCCCCCCCCCAAAAAAAACAAATATGTGTTCCATGTTTTGCACATTTGGATTTCATCCTGAGCTGGGAGGGGCAGAGAGAAAGAACTTCATCAGTTTTGCTACGGGAGATTAATATAGACATCCCTCTGGGAAGATGTTAAAGGGAAAGAAGTAGAGAAAATGGAAACTGATACAGACGAGCAGATGAATGTTGGTTTAACATGCAAAGATTGGTTTTTATTCATCAACTAGCTCAGAGGTAGTCAACCTTTTTATACCTACCGCCCATTTTTGTATCTCTGTTAGTAGTAAAATTTTCTAACCGCCCACCGGTTCCACAGTAATGGTGATTTATAAAGTAGGGAAGTAACTTTACTTTATAAAATTTATAAAGCAGAGTTATAGCAAATCCCTACCGCCCACCATGAAAGCTGGACCGCCCACTAGTGGGCGGTAGGGACCAGGTTGACTACCACTGAACTAGCTGATAACCTGGTGTTACCCAGATATTTATTTATAGGGGGGAAATGTCCAGACCAAACGTAATTTCTAATGTTGGATTTTCCCCCTTACCAGAGAGAGCCCCCTTGTGGAGTGCTGTGAAGCCATTACCATGGTAACTCCATTGTGCTGTACAGTAGAAGCCATTTTACAGCAGTACAGTAGAAGCCATTTTAGGGCACAACAGGCTGTATCTTAACAGAACACACAGCCTGAGGGGTGTTAGGGGTGTCTTACCCCCACAGTGTTTGTTTTCCCAGAGAGTAAGTCATTTGTGTACCACGTTTGTTGAAATTGGCATTCCAGAGTTATGCTGGAACATACACACACACAGAGATATGTATGTATGTATGTATGTATGTATGTATGTATGTATGTATGTATGTATGTATGTATAAGGTTTGAGAATAGGAATGTTTTCACTTTCTACCTCTTCCCATTCTTTTTTCTCATATTGTGTTCCAGATGCTCTCCCCAAAGAACAGATGGATGAAGTTGGATCCAGAGTTAGCCCTGCAGATGCCGAGGGCCCTTAACATGAGAAGCCGAGGCATAAAATCAGAGAACTGTACAGGTAATCTTCAATTTACGACCACAATTGAGAACAACATTTCTGTGGCTAAGTAAGACATTGGTTTAAGGTAGTTTTGCCCCATTTTACAACCTTTCTAGCCATGGTTCTTAAGTGAATCACTGCAGTTGTTAAGAGGTAACAGGGTTGTTAAGTGAATCTGGCTTCCCCACTGACTTGGCGTGTCAGAAGAAAACACTTTGCTATTTTTTGTTTTGTTGCTTTCTATAAAGAAAGCAAACATTCTTGGAAAAAAGTTTTAAATTACCACTATTTAGTATGTAAAACACCATTAATTAGTAAAGAAAATATATATCCATAACACACCCAATCACCATCAATGATCACTCTTACCTACCAATGCATTGCTCTATGTACCAGTATTATACATATATTTGCATGTTGCCTGTTAAATATTTCAGTAGGAAAGCTATTTAATATCCTTTTATATTGTGTGCAGAGGCTGCACCCTGCTGGTTTTCAATAAAATAAAGTGGAAGTATGAGGGATGCTTTGTTTTTTTAAGTTGCTTGTAAAAGAAATAGGATATATAGCACAATTTTAAAAAAATTCCGTTGGTATCCTAGCCATTCGGATTACCAAATAAATTATAAAATAACTAAAATTTATTGAAGAATTAAATACATACCTAAAGGCCTTTGGTTGGAAATGTTACCATGTTTCCCTGAAAATAAGACAGGGTCTTATTTTCTTTTGAGCTTTGAAATAAGCGCTTGGCCTTATTTTCGGGGAGGTCTTATTATTTTTGAGGTGCAGGAAGTGGTGAGCGTGGTCACCTCATGGCTGCTGTTGTGTTGCCATATTTTCAGGGAGGGCTTATTTTTGGGGAAGGGTTTATTTTCAAGGGAGGGCTTAATTTAGCGCATGCGCCCAAAAGCCCGATTGGGCTTATTATCCGGGGAGATCTTATTCTCAGGGAAACAGGGCAGCATATCAATTCCCATTCAGAATATTTATATGACCCACCTCCCATCGTGCTGAAATAATAACTGAGAATCATATTCCAGGCTCAGCTTTCTTCTATGGCTGATAACAAACATGGCTACATCTTCTCAGCAGACATTAAAACAATGTCTTTTTCGGCTTCCTTCAACTCAATAATGAGCCGGAGGAAGGAGAAGAGGTGAAATTAAATCCAGACAAAGAAGAGATGATATTGTAAAAAGCAATTGGACTTGGGGTGGGGGGTGGGGTGGGGAGGGGAAATGATGAGGCCTATTTGGGATGGAGTGGCCAATTCAGGGGTGCTTCTGGCTGGCACCAGCTAGAATTTTTACTACCAGTTCGCCCAAACCGGACGGGACCGGCTGAATCCCACTACTGTCTTTTCCTGAACTGGCTGGACTTCTCTATGGTTATCCCCACTTGGTTACATTCTGTCTTGACAAGGGCCCTACATGCTCTGTGCAAAAAGCTTTTTGAAGGGGTCAGAATCGGCTGTTGCGTAAATTGCAACGGCTTGTTGACCAATCCTAAGTACAGGGATAGGATGCTCAACAGAGTCCCATTATTGAAGGGACTGGCTCCCCTGCTATGTTGTTACTTGCGGTTCCACCACAAAACCGCGCTCGACTAAACCGCGCCCGACTAAACCGCGTCGCTGATGTCATCAACAGGGTGACAACAGCACGGAGACAGAAGCACGCTGTAAACCCTAAACCTAAAATTAACCCCTAAACCTAACCCCCCTAAACCTAATCCTAAACCTAACCCTAAAGCTAACCCTTAACCCTAAACCTAACCCTTAACCTAACCCTAAACCTAATCCTAACCCTTAACCTAACCCTAAATCTAACCCTAAAGCTAACCCTTACCTTAAGTTGAATCGGCTTGCTTTCAAAGCGCTATTTAAAGCGCCCTTCTTTCTCCGCGCTGGCTGTTGTCGCCCTGTTGATGACATCAGCGATGCGGTTTAATCGGGCGCGGTTTAGTCAAGCGCGGTTTTGACGGGTCATGGTTACTTGCTCGATTTCCAAGGTCTGTAGGGCAGGAAACTTTGAATACTTTCCCTGTCAAAATCTCAGCTATCTAATACAGGGAGTCCTCATTTAGTTGCCACAACTGGGACCATGAACTTGGTCATTAAGCAAAGCCATCACTAAGTGAAACTGTGACTGGGCTTATGACCTGACTTCATATTTCCTTCACTGTACAAACCTGCAAAGGTCATAGATGTGGGGATTGGCCATAAAGTTGACTGTTTCATTACCCTCATAACTGCAAATGGTTGCTAAATGGAGCCGTCACTAACAAAGGCTATCTGCAGGCAGAAGATGACCATCTCCTCAGTCTCACTCTGCTTCGTCTCTTGGGGTTTAGAGAAACGTCAGAAAGTTGTTTTTTTCCCCCACTACGCTTTTAATTCTTAGCGGAAGGGATTTGATTTTAATTGGGTATTGATTTATTTCCGCCTTAATTTTAATTGCGCTTTTAGGCCTAACGTTTTCTAATTCGCTAATGTTAATTATTGTAAACTCTCCTGATGATGTAAATGATACTGTAGCGTAAAGTTATGAATTTCATAAAGAAAGTGCAAAATGAATAAATAAATCTGTGCTGACATTGCAGGGAAGATACCCAGTATAGTACTCGTACTTTTTTTTTCTTTAAAGAGCTGACTGAAAACTGACAAACTTTGTCTGAGCCAGAAGTAAATGCAAAACAGGCCAATGCAAAATGTTTGGCTACGTCAACAGAAATGTGACTTCTGCTTTGGTCCGGTCTTGTTTTGAGTACTCTGTCTGTTTCTTGCTTTACACTGTAAAAATAATTTGGAGAAACCGAAAACAGATTCAGCAACTGGAGATGATCAGGGAACTAGGACTTAAGGAAAGTTGAAGGGGTCTGAAGGGGGGGGGGAAACTGAAGTGGAAAGGAATATGATTTCCATACTCAAATGTGAAAGTGGTATGAGATCAATTCCAGAGTGCAGAACTCAGAATGGAAGGGTTTAAGTTACACGAAGAGGGACCCCAATGGAATGCTAGCAAAAGCTGAGAACAATTCGACAATGGAACCAGAAATCCACAACTCAAGGGACTCCCCTTGCTTGGATGTATAGGTAGTCCTCAAGATATGACCTATGTACCTGCCTGGCTGCCAAGATCTGCAGGACAGGTCCGTGAATATCGCCCCTGACAAAATCTGTTAAAAGAGATACTCCTCCTTTAATAGCAATAGCAGTTAGACTTATATACCGCTTCATAGGGCTTTCAGCCCTCTCTAAGCGGTTTACAGAGTCAGCATATCGCCCCCAACAACAATCCGGGTTCCTCATTTTACCCACCTCGGAAGGATGGAAGGCTGAGTCAACCTTTGAGCCGGTGAGATTTGAACAGCCGAACTGCAGAACTGCAGTCAGCTGAAGTAGCCTGCAGTGCTGCATTTAACCACTGCACCACCTCGGCTCTACAATTAATGATTGTAATTGGGACTGGGAACCTGGTCGCTAAGCAAAGAATTGAGTTCTGTTTTTTATGATAAACTTTTACTAAGTTAATCATTCAAAACTGAAACGTGCCTCAAAACACTGTAGATCATAATGGTCAACATTCCTTCCTCTTATTAGAGAGCAGTGCTGGCAAAGAAGTTAATTGTCCTCTTTCAGTCCTTTTAATAATTGTCATTTTACAACTGAGAGTAGAAATATGGTGGCTGTTGATCGCCAAATATACTCAGAAGCCTTTGAAGCTGTTGTTCTATCCTCCGTTAAAAGTTATTTCCCTGAATTCATTTTCATTTCATTTCATTTTATTGGGTTTGTATGCCGCCCACTCTCGAGAGACGCAGGGCGGCTTACAGATAAAAAAGGAAGGGGGAACATACAAAAAATTAAATAAACAACATTCCACAACATTCATAACTTAGGATGGGGGCTGGATAAATCAACAGCCCCAGGCCTGCCGGAACAGCCAGGTCTTGGTTGCTTTGCGGAAGGCCGGAAGGGTAGTAAGGGTCCGGATCTCCACGGGGAGATCGTTCCATAGGGCCGGAGCAGCTACAGAGAAGGCCCTCCCCCTGGGGGGGGTCACCAGCCGACATTGGCCGGCAGATGGAATCTGGAGGAGGCCTAGTCTGTGAGATCTTATGGGTCTCTGGGAGGTAAATGGCAGGAGGCGGTCTCTCAGGTAGCCAGGTCCTATACCATGTAGGGCTTTAAAAGTAACGACTAGCCCTATGCTTAAGATTAGGAATAGGTTAAACTGCTTAAAGTTTGGGTTACAGCCAGAAGCTGAGTTCAACGTAGAGATCTTATTGACTTTCTTTCCTTTTTTTAAAAATCTCCTTTTTTAAAATATATTTTAGACTGTGTTTGTTAAAAAGCCACACCGTGTACGGGCTCTGGGAAGTCGGGGGGGGGGGGAGGGAGGTGGGGTCTTAGGGGGGAGGGGGGAAATATAGTGTGTGCTAGATTTTAAAGTAACATGATTGCACTTGTATACTGTTGCTCTTTAATTCCAGTGTAAAAATAGGACAAGCTGAATATATTGATAGATAGTAGAAATACACCGAAGGGAGGAGTAGAGGGAAAGAAGAAAGAGGGGTAGAGAGGGTGGGAGAGAGGATTGGAGGGAGGGTGAGATGGAAGGGAGGGAGTGTATTGGGAGAGAGGAGTGATAGAGCGGGAGGGGAAAGTAGGGTAGAGGGGAATGATGGAGGGAAGAAGGAAAGTTGGAGCGGGGGGCGAAAGAAAGGGTGTACGGAGGGTCAAAGTGGTATATTGGGTTTGTATTTTGGGGGGTATTGTTGACAAGAGGGAGGGCTGTGTTTATTGCTCAATGTTATATGGCCCCGGTTATGCACAGTATATATGTGACTGTACGAAATGAAATGAAAATAAAACATATTTACATGAAAAGTAACGACTAGCACCTTGAAGCGTGTCCGGAGACCAATGGGCAGCCATTGTGAGAGGAAACGACACAGAAACGTGCATATTGATTAAGACCCTCCCTTGTATCTTTATCCCTTGTAACACAAGCTAGGGAGGGGGCTGGCGGTTACTTCATCTCCATCATGAATCTGTTCCCTGCATATCCAAGCAAGCCCATACATGGACTTCCATGCATGCAAGCTGATGTCACACAGTCCATGTCCTTAGCAAAACGACTGGAAGGCTGAGGACAATGCAGGGAAAGCTCATTTCAGTTGAAGGGAAGCAAAAGACTGGATTGGCCAAGGAAACCTTCACTCTTGCTCCCGACTGTTGGGTAGGTTAGAAGCCACATTAAGGAGCCAAACTTCATTGCTAAACCATTCTTGGTTTATTTTCTCCTGGAAGCAAGCAGACAAAGTGCAGTTTGTGATAGAAGGCCAAGCTAAAAGGTAAGGTAAAGGTTCCCCTCGCACATAGTCATTCCTGACTCTAGGGGGCGGTGCTCATCTCCATTTCAAAGCCGAAGAGTCAGCGCTGTCTGGAGACATCTCCATGATCAGGTGCCCGGCATGACTAGACACCGAAGGCACACGGAGCGCTGTTACCTTCCCACCAACAGTGGTCCCTATTTTTCTACTTGCATTTTTACATGCTTTCAAACTGGCAGAAGCTGGGACAAGTCACGGGAGCTCACTCCGTTGCACAGCACTAGGGATTCGAACTGCCAAACTGCCGACCTTTCTGATCAACAAGCTCAGTGTCTTAGCCACTGAGCCACCGCGTCCCCCTGGTCAAGCTACAATGGAATAAATTGATAGCTTTCTGGTTTATGAGCTTTCTCTTGCAACGGAATGGGAGTCTAATCTGGGGAGGGGGGGGGACGGGACTCCACTTTTTCATAATCCAGAGAGGGGGAAAAGTCACAGAATGATTATTTCTCCCCATTTCAGAAAGCTATTGGTGGCCTTATGCCAATTGAATCATATCTTTTGGGGCAGGACAAGGTGCTGAGAAGCTAGAGAAGGTAGCAGAAAGTGAGAACAGAATGATTATATCTTTGGGGGCTTCTGTAAACAGGGAACACTGTCCATTACCAATGACATCACCATCCCTTAAGAGTATGAAGTGACATCACTGGCCACCACCACTTGACCAGTAGTGGTTAACTCTGGTTGCACATAGGCACAGCTCCAGAGTAGGGTAAGTTAAGGGCAGGGGGGAAGAACCCAAACAGACAGAAGAGAGATTCATTTAAAATATCTATTGAAATTACAAATAAAACTCTTTGATATGATTCCAAAGTACAAAACAACATTCAAAGGCATTCAACAGCTCTTTTATACATCACAGTGTTAGTGGCACAGAATGTAGTTACATTTCAAATACAGGAACAAAATGTATTTCTTTTACTGTAAGTCGACATTGTTTATCGATATGTTAGGACTCTTCCATGCTTCTCTATACAAGATTTTTAAAAAATAATAATCATGGTTCAATGAGCAGGGATGATTCAACTGTATGGCACATACCTGGACCTAATATTTTTGGACTCCAATAAAACAGGATTACATGTGTAACAAAGCAGGAACCAGCAGGGGACTTTAGACACAACAGATGAGTTTTGTTGTTTGCAGAATGCATTAGCAAGCACGATGGCTAAAAAAATCCCTTAATGCCACTATTCCCATTGCACTCTGTTTCCCTAGGACAAAACCCTTTGTAAAAGTAGTTTGTGGGGTATTTTGCATATGCACAAATTTACAATAGCTCTCAAACTGGCTCATGCTTTGGAGGGCCCCGGCATTCCTGCAAAATGATTCAAAGAGAAGCTACTGCAAATGTCGTTTGTTTCTTTACACAGGTGTCAGGAGGAGTGGGGACAAGGGCTGGAAGGTTAGTCGGTTCTACCACAAAACCGCGGAGTACAAAATCGCGCTCAACGAAAGCGCGCATTTGACGTTATCACAGCGCGACGAAAACATCGCGCTGTGATCGAAAAATGTAAAAATAAAGCGAAAACCTTACCCTAACCCCCCCAAACCTAACCCTAAACCTAACCCTAAACCTAACCCTTAACCTAACCCTAAATCTAACCCTTAACCTAACCGTTAACATAACGCTAAACCTAACGCTAACCCTTAACCTAACGCTAAACGTAACCCTAACGCTCTAAACCTAACCCTAACCCTTAACCTAACCCTAACCCTAACCCTAACCCTTACCTTTATGTGAATCGGCGTGCTTTAATTTTAATTTTAATTTTATTTCAATTTTTAATTTTTTTCATCGCGCTGTGATGACGTCACATGCGCGCTTTCGTCGAGCGCGATTTTGTCCTCCGCGGTTTTGACGGGTCACGGGTTAGTCACAATGGCCTTTGTGAGCTTGTACCATGATATCCTGACACACATTTCATCGTCTTGACCTCACTGCGGGTAAGTAGCTCCTTGGTTTGCTTCTTAAAACAATTCTTTTTTTAAAAAATTTATGCTAAATGTCAAGAACGTGGATGAGGTGTAAAGATTCCAGTTAGGATCACAATAAGAATATTTCATCTCTCCGATTCCCACTACTATTTTGAAAGGGTTGCTGTGTCTTGGATGGCAATTATGGCTAGGTTTTTCCCCACTGGTGCCAGAGACAAATGTCACTCCTTACCTCTGCTAATCATCTAAAAAAATAAATAAATAAATGGGAAAACAAGAAGTAATTTCATTTTTGTTACTAGCAAAAAAAGAGAGAGAAAAGATTAAGGCAACGCAACCAATGGATTAATTTGTTTGTTACGGGAGAACAGAAGTGGCCAGAATTGCATTAGGTAACGAGTACAAATCCTCAGCCCAAGGGTTATGTCTTTATTATGCCACAAAATATTTTATCTTTCAATTGTCTTACATATGTATGAAATATTTTTTTTTCCATTTCCGGGTTTCAGTTGGTGATAGAACATTTTGAGCTAACGCTTTCTCCTAATTTAATATCTACACTTTACAGTTCTCACTCAAAACAAAATAACCGATGGCGAGTTATCAACTGCAGCCAGATATCCATTTTATGGCCCTTCAGAATAGGAAGAGAATTATTAGTCAGAATATAAGGAAAGGGAGGGGGGGCTATACAAAAACAACGTTTGCTGTCACAATACTCTACGTCACAAAACAGAAGTAGGTTTTTTTTTTTTTAAAGTGAACTGAATACACTTTTTGAACAGCTTTTAGAGCATGTATTATCACTGCACACTTTCTAAACAATTGAAGGAAAATGGAAGGGAGAAAACAGAACCTGTCTGAATTTAGATGGGACTGTAACATCTGTATATGATCCTTCTACATCCAGGCAGAGCTTAACGAATTCAGCTGGAAGGACATAAGGTGTTCCCCTCTCTCTGGCTGATCATCAATACCCGCTGGAGAGTAGAATAGATGGCAATAGCAGTTAGACTTATATACCGCTTCATAGAGCTTTCAGCCCTCTCTAAGCGGTTTACAGAGTCAGCCTCTTGCCCCCAACAACAATCCGGGTCCTCATTTTACCCACCTCGGAAGGATGGAAGGCTGAGTCAACCCTGAGCCGGTGAGATTAGAACCGCTGAACTGCAGATAACAGTCAGCTGCAGTACAGCACTCTAACCACTGCGCCACCTCGGCTCTATGGAGGGGGGGGGGCAGGGCCGGATTTAGATGAAAAGAGGCCCTAGGCTATTCCACTTATGAGGCCCTTTCACCTCCCATTTTTAAGTTTGTAAATTACATGAGAGACAATAAAATACATCATTACTGTGATATATATCAATACATATCAATATATATAGCTGGCCTCCCGACGGAGGGCGGCTCTGCTCTGTGGCAAAGGCAGCGAGGCCAGCCGCCTCCCCTGCTGCGCTCAGCTGCCCGGCTCGGCCCCCTCGCCCTCACCTGCCTGGCCGCTGGTGGGCTCCGCGTCGACGGGGCGGCTACTGGGAGCGGCCGCGCCTCTCGCCTGACCGCCGGTGCCGGGAACGTGGGCGGGCTCCCCAACTGCCACGGCGCTGGAACGATCTTAACCAATACATTTTTATGTTTGTTTATTAGTCATATGCGTAGAATTTCTCCTTATTTTCGGTTCAGTGTTTTAGTGTTCACTGTTTTTAGAATAGTGTAATTTTAATTTTGCTAACCATTTGAAAGTAGGCCCCTCTTGATCTTGAGGCCCTAGGCTGAAGCCTAGTTAGCCTATAGGAAAATCCGGCCCTGCATGTGGGGAATGACGGTGAGTGTTATGTCTTCAGACCTACTGCCGAAAGAGAAATCAGAAGCCTCAAGACTTTCCTGAAACTCAGAACATGCTTGGCTTCTACAAAATATTTATTTACACGTAGCAAATAGATAATAAACGATAGGTAGAAACGAATCTAGGTAGGTAAACGGAAGGCACACTTGGACCAGGCTGGCAATCAGGGCATGGTGCATATCCCTGCCTTCCTCAACGTGACATCTTCCCAAAGTGGCATATCTTATTGGCCAGCCCCCAATCCTCCCAGCCCTTTCCCATTCTCTTCTCCCCTGCTATTCCTCAACTGCCACGGTGCCAACTCCCAGCCTGGCATATTCCTGTTCTGACAACAGATTTTGTCTGTTAAATCTGAAGTCCTCTAAACTGAGATCTGTTAAATTAAGGATTTAATATCACCTTGATGTTTAAGAGAGTCTTGATTATGTAACAGTTCTGGGCCATATAACTCAACCATAAAACGTTAAAATCCTCCCTCCCACCCCGCAAGCAAATTTAAATTAAAAAAAAAAGCAAAATGCAGACATATCCACTTATTCAGCTTACATAGATTTTCAAATACTGGTAGGCAGGAATGGCACCTTTCAGTCTTGAAAATCTAAGGCCTGGGGCACCTATCTGGATGCCGTTACTTTGTGTGAGGAGGAGGAGGAGGATGGGCAGTGGAGATGAGACAAGAACGCTTAGACCTTTTCCCAATTGCAAATATTAAGAAACTGGATTTTAATAAACAGATATTGGAAGTCACATCTAAAATGAACATATTATAATTGGTAACGGTTTTGCAAAAACCACCTTTGCCGTGGGTAAGAACCTCTCCAAGTTTGATGTGAATAGATATGTGAAGATTTTCATCTGGGTAAGTGTCACTCAGTTCTCCAGAGAATGCTGTCCTCCAGAGAAGAAGGAATGACTCAGATCATCGATGCACATACTTCCAAGGTTCAAGACACGTTTTCTGCCAAGTCCTTAAACTGTTACCCATAACCTGACTGGTGGATAGGAAACTCTGGTATCAGTAGTTCCTGGAATTCTGGTGCCTCGTCTCTCATTCAAAGTGGAATAAGGCAAGACGCTAACAAGATTAAGTGCAAAAGGGGGAGGGGGGGGGCGGAGGGTAGGAAACCGACAGCGATGATGAGCAGGTCCCTTCTTCATTCTCTCTAAGTAGGCAGAGGGTCATCGTCTCCTTTACTACACTTGCATTTGCAGCAGAGGACAAACGGAGTCGCCAGGAGAAGAAACGGCGATGCCACTAGTAACAGCAGGCCAAATCCTGCAAAAATCCCCACAACCTGCATTAGGAAAAGAAAGAAAGTGAAACACAGGTGAAAAAAATGTTCTTCTATTCTGCTTAACAGGATGAGCATTGATAGAGCCCCATTAACTAAGAGCCGAGGTGGCGCAGCGGTTAGGGTGCAGTACTGCAGGCCACTTCAGCTGACTGTTATCTGCAGTTCGGCGGTTCTAATCTCACCGGCTCAAGGTTGACTCAGCCTTCCATCCTTCCGAGGTGGGTGAAATGAGGACCCAGACTGTGGGGGGCGATATGTTGACTCTGTAAACCGCTTAGAGAGGGCTGGAAGCCCTATGAAGCGGTATATAAGTCTAACTGCTATTGCTAACTGTTCGGCCTGTGATGTTTTCATCTTCTGGTGGAGGGCCACGTAAGAATAAGAGTTAACTGGAAAATCTGGTTTCCAATTGGAGGGTGCTCCCATTTCTTCCTCTGTCAGGCCTGTGGTTGATGAGTTCCCCTCCCCTCTCAACTTGTGTGGTTGCGTGATTCTTGCTTATTTTAATTATCTGTATTTTGTTATATGTTCCCCGTTTCCCTTTTTTGAATTGTTCGCTGCCCTGAGTCCTCCCGGAGAAGGGCGGCATACAAATAATAAAATTCAATTCAATTCAAAGAATTTAAAAATGCACAACATTCACAATCGAGGCGGGGCTGGATATTTCAACAGCCCCCAGCCTGCCGGAACAGCCAGGACTTGGTAGCTTTACGGAAGGCCGGGAGGGTAGTAAGGGTCCGGATCTCCACGGGGAGCTCGTTCCAGAGGGCCGGAGCAGCAACAGAGAAGGCTCTCCCCCAGGGAATCGCCAACCGACATTGGCTGGCAGATGGAACCCGGAGAAGGCCAAGCCTGTGAGATCGAATCGGTCTTTGGGAGGTAATTGGCAGGAGGCGGTCTCTCAGGTACCCAGGTCCGATGCCATGTAGGGCTTTATAAGTAATTTTGAATTTGGCAAGACATTAGATGTGAATCTTGAGTCCTACTTCATGCAGGACTCAAACCTTCTGCTGAGCTCACCAAGAGCTTCTTAAGCAAAAGAATGGAAAGTAGAACTTTCCTGATTTTACAAGGGACAACCTAAACGTTAGCACAGCAGAGTGAGGGCTCAAACAGATTCCCCCATCGCTGTTGAAATAACCTAGTCATATTTATTTTAAAGTCTATTTTCAGATTTCCTCCTTTCTCAAGGAAAAAAAAATTGAATCTAGGTTAACTACTTAATAATATTTAGAGTTTACTGTTTTTTCATCAGGAAGTGAAAGTCCTTTTTTTTGGCCGCCAGATGGCAGGGTTGAACAACCTTCACTTCGGGAGATTTAAAGCATGTTATGTAACGGCATACTTGGAAGTCCTATGCGGTTGCAAAAAAAATCCACATTATTTTAATTTTTCTAACAATTCATTTTGCAGAGGGGGGAATTTATGACTGCTTCACTTCATGAAAAATATTACGGCTTCCTCCTTCACAGCTGGCTGTGTTACTTTAATCCATAATAACTCCAGCAGCCACGGCTCTCTCCTTAGGTTGTTGCAATGCTTCCAGGAGTATTTTAATTCCTTTCCAAAAGAAAGCAGAACACAATCCTAACCACTTTCCCCCCCTTCCGAACCACGAGGGAAGATGTTAAGACATGTTGAAATATTCTCTGGAAGCTCCCAGAGTCCAGCGGCAGAGGAGCAGCTGGATTCAGGCAGGTGAAACAATTAGAAGTGCTTCTCTAGAACAGGGGTCTCCAACCTTGGTGACTTTAAGCTTCAATTCAATTCAATTTGTTAGATTTATAGTCCGCCCAATCCCGGAGGGCAGAATTCTGGGAGTTGAAGTCCTCCAGGCTTAAAGTTGCCAAGTTGGAGACCCCTGTTCTAGAAAGTCCTCAGGAGAAAGGACACAGATATTCAAGAGAAGAAGTCCAAGGAAAACGTTACTCAACACTTTCCATCCTGATAATCTTAGCAAGTATAGTTGGGAGGAGATAGTCTCTTCCCATACTCGCTGCTGAAAGTTAGGATTGCACTCTGTGATTCTTTGTGCCTTCGAGTCAACGTTGTTTCCTAGTAACTGCCTGGATTAAACTCTGAAGTTTTCCTGCAAGGTTTTTTTTAGAAGTGATTTGTCATTGCTTCGTTCCTAAGGCTGAGAGGGAGCCAGGTAACTTAAGGTTGCCCAGCTGGCTGTCTACCTAAACCAGGACTGAAATCCAGAGTTTCCCAGTTTCTAGCCTGCTGCCTTAACCACTCCACAAATGGCTCTTGTGATTTTGCAACAAGGTTCATCAACAACAAAACTGACTGTAAAAATGTACAGTGACTGTGCAAAAGTAGTTAGCTAACATCATTTAAAAAAAAATGGTTCACCGACAAAAGGGCGAACAACAAAAGCACGCCCAACTAAACCGCGGTGACAAAACCGCCAGTTCTAAAGCGCTCCGACGAATGAGCGCTGAATCGCGCCTAGAACAGCGCGGCGACAGAAGCGCGCTGTAAACCTAAACCTAACCCTAAATCTAACCCTAAACCTAACGCTAACCCTAACCCTAAACGTAACGCTAACGCTAACCCTAAATGTAACACTAACCCTAACCCTAAACATTAATGCTAACGCTAACCCTTACCTTAACTTAAATCGGCCTTCTGTCAACGCACTGTTGTTGCTGCGCTGTTGTCGGCGCGTTGATGACGTCGCGGTTTTAGCGACGCAGTTTTGTCGGCGCGCTTTTGCCGTGCACACTTTTGTCGGGTCACGAAAAAAAAACCTATTCCCTATTTTCTTTGACTCATTTCTTTTAAGAGCAATTACTCCATAAATATGGAATTATTTCATAATCTTTTGAGCCAGAATTCTTTAAATTCACTTAATCTCTGCACGGTAAAGATAGAGAATCACCTACCTGTGTTCTGTGCCAAATAACCGATGCCCTTGAATGGCCTAACTTGTTTCGGCAAGGCCCTTTGTCATAATGTATAAGGAGAAAGTCATCCTAGGAAAGAGCAGAAAAAAATGACCTTTTTGGAGGTTTGGATGCTGAATCATGGCACGCATTCATAATGCTTCTCCTAAGAAAAGCTGGCAATATTCATGCGTGGCACGACAAAACCGCGGTCCACTAAAGCGCGCCCGATTAAAGCGCGTACCTGACGTCATCATCAGCGTGACAAATACGACCGCGGAGAAAAAAGGGCGCTTTAAAAAGCGCTTTTAAAGCAAGCCGATTCACGTAAAGGTAAGGGTTAGGTTTAGGGTTACGTTAAGCGTTAGGGTTAGGTTTAGGGTTAGTGTTAGGTTAAGGGTTAGGTTTAGGGTTAGGTTTAGGGTTAGGTTTGGGGGGGGTTACGGTAAGGTTTTCACATTAATTTTAACTTTACCGCTCACAGCGTGATGTTTTCGTCGCGCTGTGATGACATCAGGTACGCGGTTTCGTCGAGCGCGCTTTAGTCTACCGCGGTTTTGTGGTGGAATCATATTCATGTCTACACTCATACACGCACAAGCCCCAAAAAATAGGCAAAGTGAAGTGAAAAAGTCACTCCCTCCAGATGATGGAGGTGCCCAAAATGGCACAGCAATGCATCAGCAACATCATTATTCTTATTATCCTTGATTGTCTCTTGCAAATATGGTTGGAGCATCAATACGGTTGGCATGTATTGTTCTGTAAACTGGTCTTTGATTCGTGACGTATTTCTTCAAAATTGTGATTCTCTAATGACAATAATGCCATATGCTGTATATACTGTATACTGTATGTACAAATCCCAAACGTTAGCTTTTCAACTAACGCTGTGTTCCTGAAATGGTATCACATACCATAAATTCCTTGTGTGTCCATTCACACTTGGCCAATCAAGAATTCTATTCTGTTCTGTTCTGTTCCATTCTGTTCCATTTCATTTCTATTTCTATTCCAATGACTATGTATACAATAAATTGTTACTTCTACAAATGTAACATAATAATAAAGAATGTAATATTTAAATGGTTAACTTATCAATGTTGGCGTATTCATTTTTCAAATTTGGAATATCCTACAAAAAGGGCACGAACGCCCTTACTTAGCCGATACGCTTCTTCTAATAAGGGGGAGATAGCATCCATGTATGGGTTGACACTGTTCGTACTCTGATTGTAGGCCCTGTCCGTTGCTGTGAGCCATCGAGGTAGTCACCTGATTGAGGTGTTGAAAATGGCGGCTGCGACTGATCTGGGCTCTGCCCCCAGTCAAAATGGTGTTCGTGTGCTTTTGGGTTGATCTGGGGCAGCTAGGCCCACCAGAGGCTGCATAGGCCTCGCGGTTCTGGATGGTGTGCACGGGGTGCATGAGCTCCAGGAGTGAAACCGTTTCGCGCCCAACCTCTCCGGCACTCAGAAGTAGTGTCGCGCTGCCTCATGTGCGTCCGGGTGATGGGAGAAGGCGTGCATAGCGCGGAAATGCCTGAGACAAACGCCCGCTCCTTTCCCCTCAATTAGACAGTCATGACGTGACAGTAGATAATCAGGACACACACTGGGTCGAGGCCCCTTGGCTATGAACTATGGCCTGGAATGGTCGGGCCAGAAGTACTCACGGCTCCAAACCTCAATGCAGCATTCAGCTACTTGTCGTAGAACGTTCAAAGTCACAATTATAAGAGAAAGTTGGATAACCCGATTGTCCCAGAGTGGACCGAGTCGAAAAACTGGATGGAGTCACACCAGGATGGGGTTATTGCAAATTAATTAGTAATCAGACTCAGTCCAATCAGAGTACGGACAGTGTGAACCCATACATGGATGCTATCTCCCCCTTATTGAGAATGGCATTTAAGGGGGTCTACTTTTTGGGTCCCGATTGCAGTAGCGTTAATGAACAATAATATTCCCATCATAAAACGAAAACTTACATCAAGTGATTCCAGACAATACCAGCAGAAGGCATGCTTACAATTTTTACACATCATTTGGGCACAGCCTTCATCCCTTTCAATATAAACTTTGCATTTCGGGCAGCGCTTGATTGGAGCATCGTCTTCTTCCATTTTATAAACAGAGCTGGGAGAAACAGATTGATTATATTAGTGAACAAATACTCTTTCGGCATGCGTCCCTTTCAAACTGAAATTATTTCTGTGTGGTCCAATGGTGGGAGACTCCCACCTCCCACTTGGAAGGGGGAGTCTGCCAATAACTCAAACCGAGTAATTGGCAGATGTTTCTCTCTCCTAGAGTGCAAAGAAAAAAAATATTTGCTCCGAACCCTGTGTAGGCATCAAGAAGGGCACCCAGCCAATAAATGCTCAACTCTATATAGTCATCCAAACTCTACCCTGAATAGGGACCACAGGATCATAAAAAGGGAGATTTGTGATTCAACCATATTCAAAGACAGATTCTAAGACCATCCTTTAGTTTTGTCATTCGATCTAACGGGATAATGCTAAAAAGTAACGTCTGCACAGTAACACAGGGCAAGGTTTTCATTTTTGGCGCATACTTATAATGCTACATTGCCTATAAAAGAAGGGAGGGTTTGCCCTGCAACATCACTACCCTTGAAAAGCGTTCGGAGACTACAGCTAGTCCAGAATGCAGCCGCGCGAGCGGTATTGGGTGTACCGAGATACACCCATATTACACCTGTCCTCCGCGAGCTGCACTGGCTGCCAATTGGTCTCCGGACGCAATTCAAGGTGTTGGTTATTACCTTTAAAGCCCTACATGGCACAGGACCAGCGTATTTGCGAGACCTGCCTACTGCCATACACCTCCCAACGGCCGAGAAGATCCCACAGGGTGGGCCTCCTTCAGATACCGTCAGCCGGACAGTGTCGGCTGATGGGCACCCGGAGGAGAGCCTTCTCTGTGGCTGCTCCAACCCTGTGGAATCAGCTACCCCCAGAAATCCGGACCTTACCCACTCTCATGGCCTTCAGGAAAGCCGTTAAAACATGGCTGTTCCGGCAGGCCTGGGGCTGTTGACCTTAGTGTTAAGGTCCAGCCCCGATTAGAACGTATGCGTGTTGTGAATTTTAAACTATTTTTTTTTACTTATTTTGCTTTTCTGTTTTTCTTCTTTCGTTGTAAGCCGCCCGGAGTCCTCCGGGATTGAGCGGCCTATAAATTTAATAAATGAAATAAATGAAATGAATCATGATGTTGCTTCTTATTTGCATCACTCCGAGCCCCATGCCGTCTGCTGTGGTTGTTACTGATACTAAGGTTAAAAAACATCCAGTCAACTAACAACACGCCACCTGAGACAACAGCGGTGAAACCAGCCTTGTGAAAGCTGAGTGAAAAAGCTGCTAGTAATACGTTGGGAATACAGGCACCTCACTCAATAGCTCTGTACCTTGTTTCCCCTGGAAGGAAGCTGACGGGCATATTCTCTTGGCATCCTTGTCCTGGATGCCAGTTAGATTTGCATGCTGAACAAAACTCTATGTCACAGACTTTGCACTGCACCAACTGGGGGCTCTGAGGTCCTGATTCCTGAAGCTGGCAAACTGCTTGGCAGGAAGAAGACGGGCACCAAGTCCGACAGGGATCCAAAAGCACTTCTGTCAAGGAAATAAGGCACAGTTGAGAAAAGCTGTAATTTAACAGCAGAATACATACATTTAATCTGTATGGAGGACTGGGATAATAGATTCGATACCAATAATCTGGCAGTTGCTTAAATTCCAATGACAAAGGTGAAGACTTGGAACTGTGGAACACCGTGACCCGACAAATGCACACACGACAAAAGCGCGCCGACAAAACCGCAACCACAACCTCATAAACGCGCCAACAATGCGCTGACAAAACCGTGCCCACAAAAGCGTGATTTAAGTTAAGGTAAGGGTTAGGTTCAGGGTTAGGTTCAGGGTTAGGTTTAGGATTAGGGTTAGGGTAAGGTTTAGGGTTAGGTTTAGGGTTAGGTTTAGGGTAAGGTTTAGGGTTAGGTTTAGGGTAAGGTTTAGGGTAAGGTTTAGGGTTAGGTTTAGGTTTAGGTTCAGGGTTAGGTTTAGGATTAGGTTTAGGATTAGGTTTAGGGTTAGGTTTAGGGTAAGGTTTAGGGTTAGGTTTAGGGTTAGGTTCAGGGTTAGGTTCAGGATTAGGTTCAGGGTTAGGTTCAGGGTTAGGTTCAGGGTTAGGTTCAGGGTTAGGTTTAGGTTCAGGGTTAGGTTCAGGGTTAGGTTCAGGGTTAGGTTCAGGGTTAGGTTCAGGGTTAGGTTCAGGGTTAGGTTCAGGGTTAGGTTCAGGGTTAGGTTCAGGGTTAGGTTCAGGGTTAGGTTCAGGGTTAGGTTCAGGGTTAGGTTCAGGGTTAGGGTTAGGTTTAGGTTTAGGTTTAGGTTTAGGATTAGGTTTAGGGTTAGGTTTAGGATTAGGTTTAGGGTAAGGTTTAGGGTTAGGTTTAGGGTTAGGTTCAGGGTTAGGTTTAGGGTTAGGTTCAGGGTTAGGTTCAGGATTAGGTTCAGGGTTAGGTTCAGGGTTAGGTTCAGGGTTAGGTTTAGGTTCAGGGTTAGGTTCAGGGTTAGGTTCAGGGTTAGGTTCAGGGTTAGGTTCAGGGTTAGGTTCAGGGTTAGGTTCAGGGTTAGGTTTAGGTTTAGGTTTAGGTTTAGGTTTAGGATTAGGTTTAGGGTTAGGTTTAGGATTAGGTTTAGGGTAAGGTTTAGGGTTAGGTTTAGGGTAAGGTTTAGGGTTAGGTTTAGGGTTAGGTTCAGGGTTAGGTTCAGGATTAGGTTCAGGGTTAGGTTCAGGGTTAGGTTCAGGGTTAGGTTTAGGTTCAGGGTTAGGTTCAGGGTTAGGTTCAGGGTTAGGTTCAGGGTTAGGTTCAGGGTTAGGTTCAGGGTTAGGTTCAGGGTTAGGTTCAGGGTTAGGTTCAGGGTTAGGTTCAGGGTTAGGTTCAGGGTTAGGTTTAGGGTTAGGTTCAGGGTTAGGTTCAGGGTTAGGTTCAGGGTTAGGTTTAGGTTTAGGGTTAGGTTTAGGGTTAGGTTCAGGGTTAGGTTCAGGGTTAGGTTTAGGGTTAGGTTCAGGGTTAGGTTCAGGATTAGGTTCAGGGTTAGGTTCAGGGTTAGGTTCAGGGTTAGGTTTAGGGTTAGGTTCAGGGTTAGGTTTAGGTTTAGGTTCAGGGTTAGGTTCAGGGTTAGGTTCAGGGTTAGGTTCAGGGTTAGGTTCAGGATTAGGTTCAGGGTTAGGGTTAGGTTTAGGGTTATTAGGTTGTTATTAGTTGTTTGTTGAAGCACGCTTTTGTCAGCGTGCTGTTGTTGGAGCGCTTCTGTGCTCATTCGTCGACGCAATTTCAACCTCGTGGTTTTCTCGGCGCGGTTTCGTCGGCGCGCTTTTGTCGAGCGCGCATTTGTCAGTGAACCATGGAACACAATGAGGAATGTCTAGTGTCTGACAACACTGCATTCTAAAGCTTTCACTCATATAGAATATGCAGGGCACAATGCACACATTTTATTTTCAAATGCAATGGGAAAGCAAAAAACAAAACAAAACACGAGCTATTATTATTCCTGCCTCTGTTTCCTTCCTACAACACCCCATGAAGAGTAGTTTCTTGGGAGAAGAATCCAAACTCATCAGAACTTGGTTTCCCTTAATAAAATAATGTTACATATGGTAAAAAAAAAACACCTTCTCACACCACCCTCACAAAGGAAAAAAAAACTGCTTAATCACCTTATCCCCAGGAGTCCTTGGTGAGAAAAAAAAAGAGTAATTGAAAAAACTCTTCGCAACAACACCTCTCCCTCCTCGTGGCCATGAAAACATTGCTTGAAACTAGTCTACAATCTTGATTTTTTAATAACACAATACCAAAGACAGTATAATGATCCCTTATATAAATCTTCTTTGCCATAGCAATAGCAATAGCAATAGCAGTTAGACTTATATACCGCTTCATAGGCCTTCCAGCCCTCTCTAAGCGGTTTACAGAGTCAGCATATCGCCCCCAACAACAATCCGGGTCCTCATTTTACCCACCTCGGAAGGATGGGAGGCTGAGTCAACCCTGAGCCGGTGAGATTTGAACGGCCGAACTGCTGAACTGCAGTCAGCTGAAGTAGCCTGCAGTGCTGCACTCTAACCACTGCGCCACCTCGGCCATGCCTGTAGGGTGACTTTGTTTTAACTGTTTTTATCTCCCCAAATGAGAGCCAACCAAATTTGGTATGGGCATGAGTTTGGTGTAGTGGTTAAGGCACAGGAACAAAATTCAGAACATGATATCAATAGCAATAGCAGTTAGACTTATCTACCGCTTCATAGGGCTTCCAGCCCTCTCTAAGCGGTTTACAGAGTCAGCATATTGCCCCCAACAACAATCCGGGTCCTCATTTCACCCACCTCGGAAGGATGGAAGGCTGAGTCAACCTTGAGCCGGTGAGATTTGAACCGCCGAACTGCAGATAGCAGTCAGCTGAAGTGGCCTGCAGTACTGCACCCCTAACCACTGTGCCACCTCGGCTCTGATGAGTTATAGTCTGCCTGGGTGACTGTGGGCCAGTCATTCTTTTGCAGGGTGTTTGTTGTGGAGAAAATAGGAGGCAGGAGTTATTATGGATGCCCGCCTTGAGTTGTACAAGATAAAGGCAAGATATAAACCTAATGAAAAACTAAATAAAAATCATCTCAAAACACTCCCTCTGATTTATATAACAAGAAACAGAAATATTCCAGAAAATACTGAACAAAGCAGAATAAAGAATTGATTTTTTTTAAAAAAATGGAACCAAATTATTTCCTTAGTTTGGGGCGAACTATGGATTCTAGATTGTAGCCGCATACGATACCTCTTTCAAACTGTAGTTTTCTGTATCTCTGCATGATTTCTGATGCAACCATACACTCAATCTGTCGAGAAGAAGAGAGAAATAGCATTTAACATAACTATATTGTAACTAAAAAGTTATCAGATAAAAAGGAACGTGATAAAAAAAATATCATGATTTATAATTAGACGTGAGCGTGACTATAATGTGAAATAAAGACGTAGAGGGAACGTACTTCATTTTCTTGCAAATGCCCTCGTTTTGGGCAAGCAGCATCAGGACAGCTAATTGCTGTTTCAAGGCCTTCCTTGATCAAAAGCTCCACATACTGTTTCAGGCACTGCGGAAAGTCAGGGAAAAGAACTATAAATGCCACACAGTGACTGGAAGATAAATACTGTAGAATACTGAATACTTTTTCAGATAATGAAGTCAACCTTTTTTTTCTTTTTTCTTTTGCCTTTATTTGTATGCCGCCCTTTTCCCTAGGGGGACTCAGGGCGGCTCACAATTCAAAAGGGAGGGGGAAACAACAAACAATAAACAATACAGCATATTAAAAAAAGAAAAACGCAACAATCACACAATTCGAGTGGGGCTATAATCTTAACCCCAGGCCAGCCGGGACAGCCAGATCTTTACAGCAGCGCGGAAGGATTGGAGGGTGGTGAGGGTCCGAATCTCCACGGGGAGTTCGTTCCAAAGGGACGGAGCAGCCACCGAGAAGGCCCTCCTCCGGGTAGTTGCCAGTTTGCACTGGCTAGAAGATGGAATTCGGAGGAGGCCTAATCGATGCGATCTAATCGGTCTGGTGGAGGTAATTGGCAGTAGGCGGTCTCTCAAGTACTCTCAACCTAAGCCTTAGGAGTTAACTCACAGGAGTAGCCTAATTACCGTACATCTGAGCTCTTTTTGTGCCATTATCTGCAAAAATTCTTTCCAATAATTCTCTGTTAACGAAGATACAAGGTTTGCTGAGTGAATGCTTCACTCAGCAGGTAAGTCTAAGGAACTTGAATTGTTCCAGATTGGATATCATGGATCTCAACCTATAATTTGAAGTCAGAAATACCCATACTTATTATTTCCTTATATATGAGTTCCATCTCAGTTTCTTGCTTTAGGTTCGTTTAGTTTTAGTCACTGGGACATTTTCATGTCTGAATCCCAGTCCAGCTTTGATACCACACTGTTTTGGTATTGTGGTTGCACCAAGCCAACTTTTTTGAAGTCTGGCCTACTTTTCTTATCGAGCAGACCTTTTCCAAGGACTTTTTCTTTCCTTCCTTCCTTCCTTCCTTCCTTCCTTCCTTCCTTCCTTCCTTCCTTCCTTCCTTCCTTCCTTCCTTCCTTCCTTCCTTCCTTCCTCTCTCCCTCCCCTTACCTGATTCCTTTCCCCCTTCCTTTTCCAAACCACAATTGGAACAGTTTGCTTTGGTCTACATTGATGCAGCTGATGCATTGACTGGACTACTGCAATGCGCTCTACAGGGGCAGCCCTTGAAGAGTATTCAGAGACTTCAACTCGTCCAGAATGCAGCCGCGCGAGCGATTGTGGGTGCACCTCGGTACACCCACGTTACACCTATCCTCCGCGAGCTGCACTGGTTACCGATCAGTCTCCGGATACGCTTCAAGGTGCTAGTCGTAACTTATAAAGCCCTTCATGGTATTGGACCTGGGTACTTGAGAGACTGCCTGCTGCCAATCACCTCCCACAGACCCATTAGATCTCACAGGGTTGGCCTCCTCCGGGTGCCATCTACCAGCCAATGCCACCTGGCTATTACCCGGGGGAGGGCCTTCTCTGTGGCAGCTCCGGCCCTCTGGAACGAACTCCCCGCAGGGATTCGGACCCTCACCTCTCTCCAGGCCTTCCGGAAAGCCGTCAAAACCTGGCTTTGTCGGCAGGCCTGGGGGTGATGAGTTCCCTCCCCTCTCGACATGTATGGTTGTGCGACTGTTGTCTACTTTTATTATTTGTATTTTGTCTTTTATGTTCCCCCTTTTTTTCCCCTTTGAATTGTTCGCCGCCCTGAGTCCTCCCGGAGAAGGGCGGCATACAAATAATAAAAACTAAAACTAAAACTAAAACTTTCTTCTTCTGGTTTTTGCTTGAAGAAGAAGAGTTGCATGCAAATGAGATAACACCACCTAGTAGCAGAACCTGTCCAACGGCAATATTTGGTCTACTCTGTTATCATCTAGTTATTAGCTCTTCAATACTTCAAAGGAAACCATAAAGGCCACCAGAGACAGCAGGGTCTTACATGGTCCATGTTCCCTGCAGGCAGTATAATATCAAACCTACTGTTCCCGCAGCTCATAAATGTCACTCGTTTCCTTACTTTCCCTCTGAATAAAAAAAAGGCAAGAAACTTGGGAGAAAGAGGCAGTTGTTGTCCTCTGATTATGTGCCAGGAAAAAGAACATAGAATAGAATAGAATTTTATTATTTGTATGCCACCCTTCTCCGGGAGGACTCAGGCCGGCGAAGAAAGGGGAAAAGGGGGAACATGAAAACGAAATACAGATAATAAAAATAAGCAACAGTCACACAACCATACAAGTCGAGAGGGGAGGGAACGCATCACCCCCAGGCCTGCCGGCAAAGCCAGGTTTTGACGGCTTTTCGGAAGTCCTGGAGAGAGGTGAGGGTCCGAATCCCTGCGGGGAGTTCGTTCCATGGGTGCAGAATCACATATTGAGTGTGGCCATAATGACTAATTTAAGGAGAACTACTGGATTACGGCATCTTATCTTAACAGCTGGAGTTGCTCCAGGTGCATTTCGCAAGCAGAATTTTGAAGAAATTGCTTGTTACCTTTATGAACTAAACCAAAGTATGAAATATGATTCCATTCTGTGAAATGCGTGGCCGAATGGACCATCTTTTTTAGTGAGCTGCATTTAGTAAATATTAGTTTGCAAACTTTCAATGAATTCCCATCTTCCCCATTCGTGTCAATGGAATCTCCAAATGTGCACTGTACATTTGTTATTCTCCGAAGAGGAAATTAACCTTTACATCCCCTGGATTTCCGTATTGTCTTCTTCTGACTGGGAATGACTGTCTTGTGCAGTTCATTGCTTAGGAGTCAGATGGGAACTAATGATAATCACTTCCCAGAGTGAGACACCTGTATAATTATTATGCCCCTAAGATGGTAAAAGTTTTCTGTTTATATTGTAACATCCTATTTGAGATATTCATTTATAAAAGTTAATAATGTTGAAATACTTCTGATTAAACAATGTATTGCCTGATGAGGATATTCCTTTGTGATTAACTACTATAGTAGTGTTGGAGTTTCAGGGCTTCCACATTTAGTGCCTGGGAAAGTGGGAGGGGGGATAGCAAGGTGTTCTGACCCCCCTTCTTCGCTTGTTCAAAGATGACAGGCAGAGAGACTTAAAAGGGAATAACTTTATCAGTCCTTGGCTCAGACTGGCTGGGAGCCCAAAATAAACATAAATAAAGTCTCTGGCAAGAAGATAACAGAATGCAAAACAAAAACCTCTTACGGCAAAACCAGGTGTCCAAAAAGAAAGCAAATCACTTCTCCAAGTGTCTCTTTGAATCAGGGTTACAGAAAGCAAATCACTTATCCAAGTGCCTCTCACAAACAAACCACGACCGATGAACGATGAACGAATGATGAACGTTGACTTCTGCAACCAGGGCGTGGCACCATCAGTCCTTTTATCTCCAGAAAACGACACTAATGAGCCCCAGCTGCATTGTTATTCCTGCATCCCGACTCAACTCACAGCAAACTTCTGCTGAGTCACAACAGCAAGGAGTGGTGGAGGATTAGCCATAACGACATTCCTTTCTCTAAAAGCCAAGGGCATTCAGCCTGCGTCTGGATGGGAGTGACTGGGGATTGTCTCCGGTTTGGACAGTGAATTGATTGGACCATGTGATGGACCTGTGGGTGCAGGAGATGGATCTTTCACTTTCTTTTGGGTGGGGAATACCCAGAACGCTCAGATTTGGGTTTTCCCAGATGTGACAATATGACATCGCTAATAAAATGGAACCTTTGAGGAACGTCAAGCCTTGGCGACTTCTTTGGTTGGATGTGTTACTTGGAACCCTGACACACGAGTTTTCATAACAAAAAGTATTATTTGACCATTCAAGATCAGTAATAAAACAATATAGCAATAGCAATAGGAGTTAGACTTATATACCGCTTCATAGGGCTTTCAGCCCTCTCTAAGCGGTTTACAGAGTCAGCATATTGCCCCCAACAACAATCCGGGTCCTCATTTTACCCACCTCGGAAGGATGGAAGGCTGAGTCAACCTTGAGACGGTGAGGTTTGAACCGCCAAACTAGCAGTCAGCTGAAATAGCCTGCAGTGCTGCATTTAACCACTGCGCCACCTCGGCTCAACAATCATCTTAAAACATTACACACAGACAAACACAGTCTATTGTTACAGAAATTAAATCTCTACGATGCTTTTGGTGACGCTGAAATTTTAGGAGCCTCAATATTTGCTGTAAAAGTTTGAAGGTTCATATGAAAATTGTATGGATAATAACAGTGTGAATCAAGAAAAAACTGGTAGCTGCTATCCTAGTCAAGAGATCAAAGAATAGCAATAGCAATAGCAATAGCAGTAGACTTATATACCGCTTCATAGGCCTTTCAGGCCTCTCTAAGCGGTTTACAGAGAGTCAGCATATTGCCCCCAACAATCTGGGTCCTCATTTTACCCACCTCGGAAGGATGGAAGGCTGAGTCAACCCTGAGCCGGTGAGATTTGAACCGCTGACCTGCTGATCTAGCAGTAGCCTGCAGTGCTGCTTTTAACCACTGCGCCACCTTGGCTCTGGAATGGATTAGTTGTACATGTTTTCTATCACTTGTGAGGATGAGTTTACAAGTCATAAATCCAAAGAATGGGGAAACATGATCAAGTTAAAAGAACTCTCAGTCCATCTTCTCTTTATTTTCTCTATAGCAGAAATAGTACAGCTCAATACAATAAGAAAACTGCAAAATTCTGCCTAAACCCACAGCAGAGAAGTCATTGTTTCATTCCTGCAACCTCAGTACTGTGCTAATCATTGTACTGGCTGGACAGAAGAAATTTCTTGCAAGCGTCACCACATGATCGAATGCAGTGGCATAATCTGTAGGGGATGGATGGCAAAAGAGTTTTTTTCTCTTCTCACAAGAGCTCTACTGGATTTCAAACTGGATCACTTGATCAGATTTATTGTCTGTATAATTGAATAGCATTTTCTGTGTGGAAATGCACTTGTTAAAAGTAAAATATTTCACGGCTTCCAAGAAACAACTTATAGCAATAGCAGTTAGACTTATATACCGCTTCATAGGGCTTTCAGCCCTCTCTAAGCGGTTTACAGAGTCAGCATATCGCCCCCAACAACAATCCGGGTCCTCATTTCACCCACCTCGGAAGGATGGAAGGCTGAGTCAACCCTGAGCCGGTGAGATTTGAACAGCCGAACTGCTGAACTGCAGTCAGCCGAAGTAGCCTGCAGTTCTGCATTTAACCACTGCGCCACCTCAGCTCTTGGATGTAGATAGAGAGATGAACGGTTGAAAAACTAGATGGGATTATGGGCCAGTTTTTAGGGCTGTTGATGAGAGTGTTGCTGAAAATATTTAGAAAATATGCTTCTCGACTTTTAAGCTGTATTTGAAGAACTCACTTAAGAATGCCTGCATCTGATTCAGACATTCATTCTTCTAATTTTAGGTAAGGGTGAAGGAGAAACTACCCATGTTGGCCCCATTCTTCCATCATCGACTGGCAGCTTTCATCTAAAACACAATAGGCATAGCAGCCTTAGAGAAAATGTGCACAATGTGTAATACTTACTTAGATTCCTAAGCCTCTAAATCAGTGTTTCTCAACCTTGGCTACTTGAAGATGTCTGGACTTCAACTCCCAGAATTCCCCAGCCAGCGAATGCAATTCTGGGAGTTGAAGTCCAGACATCTTCAAGTTGCCAAGGTTGAGAAACACTGATTTAGTTACTGAATTTGTAGCTTTCTGCCCAGTCAGAAAATAGGACTATTTTTTAAAAAAATATTCTTCTTATAGTTAGCTCCCTTGAGTCCTATTTTCTGACTGGGCAGAAAGCTACAAATTCAGTAACTAAATCAGTGTTTCTCAACCTTGGCAACTTGAAGATGTCTGGACTTCAACTCCCAGAATTCTGGGAGTTGAAGTCCAGACATCTTCAAGTTGCCAAGGTTGAGAAACACTGCTCTAAAAACATAACCAAATTATAAGTTGCAATTTGAGAGAAGGGAAAAACTAAGCACAGTGTATTTTATCAATTCACTTTTTTCCCCCATTCATTTCAGTGAATTAATTGTAATTTAACATTCAATCCAGTTTAGGATTCTTGCTGTCGTTTCAACACCACGCATACAAATGCCAATCCCCCTAGATCCATTCCACCATAATGCCAAATCACCCCTTGGCCCGGAAAAGGTGGTTTACCCTTGGCTCTACGGTGTAAAACAGAATAAGCCTGGAGCAGGCTGAGAGATAAATCATAAGAGAAAACGAAGGCGCCAAGAACAGCCTGTGCTCTGCAGGCAATCCGTCCCCTCCTCCATTTCCATTCATTGCCACGAGGGAATACGCAGAAAGCAAGGTTTTGTATGTTAATTGTTTAGGAGTACACTAATTGATCAACCGTGTTTGATCATTATTGTCCTCTGAAAAGACCGCTTCCTGCAAATGCTCATGAATTTTAATCCCCAATCTCAAAGTAATTCATGTCCTTTAAAGCAGGATCTGAATCCGGCAGTAAACATCAAAAATGACCCACTATATAAGTATAGTATAAGTCAGGGGTGGGTTTCAACCGGTTCACGGCGGTCCCTGTGAACCGGTTGGTCGGCGAACCCAGAAGTAAGTAACTTCCGGGAACGGCGAAGGGCCCACCCGCGCGCCCGCGTGCGCTCCTTACCGGTTTGCATGCGCAGGACGCATACAGCGCCTGCGCGATCCTCCAGGAGCAGCTGGAGCATCGCACAGACGCTAGTATGCACACGCGCACCGCACGCGTGTGCGAGGACGCCGCCAGCCCCGTTCCAACCAAACCGGTTGGAACGGGGCGAGAAACCCACCCCTGGTATAAGTATAATCTTTATTGTCATTGTATTTAAATACAGCAAAATTGGTTTTAACTTCACTGGTGCAAGATTATAACAGAAACGATAAAAGAAAGAAAAAGAAAAAAAACACTAGCGTGTGCATGGAGTGATTGTGGTTGTATTTAAAAATATCACAGCCCAAGGATAGAAACTATCTTTAAACCTGTTTGTTCAGCTGGCTATACTTTGATGTCTTCTGCCTGATGGTAGAAGTGCCAAGAGACACTGACCAGGGTGTGAATCATCTCTGAGTATCTTCCTTACTCTGCTAAAGCAGAGAGACCTGGCGATGTCATCCAGTGGTATCAGAGGGCAACCAATGGTTTCTTGTGCCGAATTGATCCCTCTCTGTAGTGCCTTCCTGTCCGTAGCTGTTAAACCAGCATACCATACTGTAATGCAGTATGTGAGCCAGTGGTGGGTTGCTAATCCCATTCCAACCAGTTCGGTTGGAACGGGGCTGGCGGCGTCCTCGTGCACGCGCCCAGTTCACGCATGCGTCTTAGAGCCTGCGCGATGCTCCAGCTGCTCGCGGAGACTCGCGCAGGCGCTGTATGTGCCATCCAGCTGCTCGCGGAGAATCGCGCAGGCGCTGTATGTGCCATGCGTCTGCGTGGAAGCACAGAAGCCTTCAAAGACCGGTAAGGAGCGCGGGCGGGTGGGTGGGCCCTTCGCCGTTCCCGGAAGTTACTTACTTCCGGGTTCGCCGACCAACCGGTTCGCGGGGACTGCCGCGAACCGGTTGAAACCCACCCCTGATGTGAGCCCACTTTCTATGGTGGGCCGATATTGTCGATATTGTTCCAGAATAAAGTCAACCACAATCTACTTCCAGTTCCAAAGTGACACTATTGTGCTAATGTGAGAATTAGACTATTCTTTAAGAGGTTTTTATAATGGCTTTCCAAATATTGTCAAGGGAGTGAAATTTTTATATTTGTCATTGTCTGCCTCCCTAAAGGAAAGCAGCCTTGAAAGCTTCACACATACTACAGTTCTCACCCAGTGGTGGATTTCAAAATTTTTTTACAACCTCTTCTGTAGGTGTGGCCTGCTTTGTGGGAATGACTTGCCGGCCATGTGACTGGGTGGGAGTGGCTTGGCAGTCATGTGACTGGGTGAGCGTGGCCAACTTGTAAAATGTGGTGAAACTCACTTAACAACGCTCTTGCTTAGCAACCAAAATGTTGGCTCAGAAACTCTGGCATTTGAAGCGTGCACGTCTTAAAGCTGCCAAGTTACAAGACCCTTGTTCCCCTAACCCTTTAGAAAAAAGAACCCCAGGGGTGTTCAAACTTGGCAGCTTTAAGACTTGTGGACTTCAACTCCCAGAATTCCTCCTCCAGTCCTGTTGGCTCAGAAACTCTGGCATTTGAAGCACACAAGTCTTAAACCTATCAAGTTACAAGACCCTTGCACCCCTAACCCTTTAGAAAAAAACCCTCCAGGGGTGTTCAAACTTGACAGCTTTAAGACTTGTGGACTTCAACTCCCAGAATTCCTCCTCTTGCTCTTCATCTTGATGATGATGTGCGGACGGGCGGGGGGAGGGAGTTGGAACCGGTTCTAAACGGCACTGTAGATTTGTGGAACCTCTTCTATAGAAGAACTTAGAACTGGCAGGGACCCACCCCTGTTCTCACCCCATGGGCTAAGAACCATGACAGCGTTGAGTAACTCTCATATATGCATACATGCAGTTCTATACAAGGTTAGTGGGGGGGGGGGGAATCCAAATTATCTCAATTTTAAAAATGTCCCAGGACAGATGTTTCTGCATCACTATGTCAATGTAGAATCAACTTCAGCTCTCTGGAAAGGGTGGAGAGGAGAAAGATTAGGAAGCTCAAGGTCAGTGATGGCGAACCATTTTTCCCTCAGGTGCCAAAAGCGTATTTGTGAGAGCGTGATAGCATGCCGAGGTGGCGCAGTGGTTAGAGTGCAGCACTGCAGGCTACTTTAGCTGACTGCTAGTTCGGCAGTTTGGCGGTTCAAATCTCACCGGCTCAGGGTTGACTCAGCCTCCCATCCTTCCGAGGTGGGTAAAATGAGGACCCAGACTGTGGGGGCAATATGCTGACTCTGCAAACCGCTTAGAGAGGGCTGAAAGCCCTATGAAGCGGTATATAAGTCTAACTGCTATTGCTATTGCTATTGCAGTTCAGCAGTTCGGCTGTTCAAATCTCACCGGCTCAAGCTTGACTCAGCCTTCCATCCTTCCGAGGTGGGTGAAATGAGGACCCGGATTGTTGTTGGGGGCAATATGCTGACTCTGTAAACCGCTTAGAGAGGGCTGAAAGCCCTATGAAGCGGTATATAAGTCTAACTGCTATTGCTATTGCTATTGCAGTTCAGCAGTTCGGCTGTTCAAATCTCACCGGCTCAGGGTTGACTCAGTCTTCCATCCTTCCAAGGTGGGTAAAATGAGGACCCGGATTGTTGTTGGGGGCAATATGCTGACTCTGTAAACCGCTTAGAGAGGGCTGAAAGCCCTATGAAGCGGTATATAAGTCTAACTGCTATTGCTATTGCTATTGCTATGCTCATGCGTATTGACACCCATAATTCATTGCCTCCTCACAGCAGCACCCCCATGCATGCGTGAACCTCCATGCTCCCTCTGCCCCTCCACAGACCCCACACTCCATTTTGGTGCTAGCAGGCTTCACTGAAGCCTCTTAGAATCAAAAACGGCATGTGGGGGGGCTGCCCCCCCATCGCACATGGTGCGCTTTTCCCAGCAGAGAGCCAAAAATTAGCTGGGCCGCGGGAGGTGCGCACGCATGCACAGTGGAACTGACCTGGGAGATGGCTCGCGTGTCTGCAGAAATGGCTCTGTGTGCCACCTGTGGCACGGGGGCCATAGGTCCGCCATCACGGCTCTCGGTGCAAATGTGCACGCCACTTCCACTGACAAAACTGTAAACCACCATTTATGGTTTGTTTTCCAGAGGCCAAGTTAGGCTGTAATATTTATTTCTGTTTGGAATAATCCGTAAAGAGGATTTATTTACAATTCTCCCCCCCCCAAAAAAAATCTTATGACCAGAAGTATACTTTGCACTAAATTAATGCAACGTGGCAGTTAAAAACAAATCAGCCATTTGGGCTGACAGCAGATGGTAGATCAAAAAAAGAGAAAGAAAATAGAGGACAACCAGTTTGTAATTGAGTTTTTGTGTGATACGAAGAAAAAAAAAGCATATAGTATGTTTGGCCACATATGGTCACTCCAGAGCAATTTTCTTACAGGAACCACTTAAGACACGTGTAGCAATCAATGCAAATCAGATCCTATGCAATTTGTCAAACCTGGCACCCCTGACGTTCCATCTGTGCTTAAATTGTACTAAACACATAAACAGATTGATTATAATCATCGTTGCAGTTGTCCGAAGCCAATTTTTTTTTTACAGAAACAGGAAGAGTCGGGAGAAAATATGCCTAACCGTAATTCTTATTTTCATTGCTAATATTTGGAAAATACTTCAAAATAACTGGGGAGATGGTGGAGGGAGATGGCCTGATTCAATGCAAATCCTGCATTGCGTTGCCTAGGCGACACCAGAATGCTTTCTTGCCTCCCGCTGCTGACTCTGCAGCAAAGAAAGGTCATTTGACTACGCCAGGGGGCAACAGCATATATGAACCTAGCTAGAAGCTGCAGGGGGAATAAGCATCTCATAGCTATCCCTGAATGTTCAGCTGCCATTTGTTTTATCTAAGAGATGGAAAGAATGAGCAGGGTGACTACCTCATAAAGAATTAGAATTATTTCACACTTCACAGGTTCTGTATTTCTTCTGACAAACAGTGGCTAGGACAGTGTTTCTCAACCTTGGCAACTTGAAGCGAATGCTGGCTGGGGAATTCTGGGAGTTGAAGTCAGGACATCTTCAAGTTGCCAAGGTTGAGAAACACTAATCTAAGTACTTCTGGGAGGGAGGGGGGGACTGCCTGGCTATCCCAGTGTAGTGTTTCTCGGCGTCGGCGGCTTTAAGAGGCGTGGGGAATTCTGGGAGTTGAAGTCCACGCCTCTTAAAGCTGCCAAGATTGAGAAACACTGGCCCAGCATGTGGCTCCCTTACTAGATGAGGGCAAAGATTCTGTGCTTGAAACCAATTTGTGACTTCCCCTATAAATAATACTGAAGCAACCCCCCCCCCCTTTTTAAAAAAATTGGATGGATACAGTTCAAGCCGCGCATGTTTCCTCATCGCCGTTGCTCTCAACACATTTATGCGTTTAATCCAGATGGATTTCCTGTTCTCTGGCATGTCATTCTTTGAAGCCCAGATGTCAGAGCTGCAGGCAGTTGTTTAACAAATTGTCTTTCGCTTCTCTGCCTAAGAAGATCGTGTAATTTGCTTTATCTTCTTTTTTTCTTTTCTTTCACACGTGTGGGGATATTTTTGCTAAGACAGGCAGGCAGGTTAATTAACACCACTCCCCAAATCAATGAATAAATGATATGCCAGAAAACACCAACACAGAGAGACTTTCAAAATGCAGCTTTTAGGCTCAGGCTCATATAAACATATATGCCTGTCCTGCTCTTATCTATCTCACCACCTTCCTTGAAAAATACTCAAGAAAGTACATGTGAAAATGGAATAATAACAATATAAGAATGGCAAAGAAAAAGAATAATTATGTGAATGTATACCTATAACTGTAGGTAAGAGAATAAATGACAGTAAAGATATAAAGCATAATATAGGTAAATAATATTTGGTCATAAGTGGCTAAGTTAAAAAAAATAAAGAAATGTACATAAAAATGGATAACGAATAAGGAGATTATGAATGAAAGATAGAAATGTATAGTAGGGAAAACACTAACTGCAAAGAAACCGATTCAGAACTGCGGTATGATATACGATGGAACTTATTGTTCCTATGTTGTTTTTAAGTTATGTGTTTGTTTTTGTTGATGTGCTTATGTGTTTAAAATTAAAAAAAATTATCAAGAAAAAAATAAAGTATAGTTGACAGTCAAAAAAAAAAGAAGAAAGAAAGCACATGTGGGAATAGGAGGTTGTGTCAGCCTCTATAGTGCTTGCTGGCTATCGGCTGCTGTAGTAATGGGGAGGGAGGGGTTTTTCGGTATTTGGGAGGGGAATCGTGCTGGTGGAGACATCTCGAAAGAGGGAGGTTTGTTCTCACCATCTTCTGTGCATGCTGAAGGCTCGTGTTTGGGTTTGGTCAAGGCCAACCATCTCAGCATACCAGCTGGATGAGGCCACCTGAAGATGCACCCCACATGACACACCTTGCGGGCTGGAGATTGGCCATGTAGCTCAGGGTTGTTGGGGGGAGGGATTTGGGTAAACTTTTGATATAGCAATAGCAGTTAGACTTATATACTGCTTCATAGGGCTTTCAGCCCTCTCTAAGCGGTTTACAGAGTCAGCATATTGCCCCCAACAACAATCCGGGTCCTCATTTTACCCACCTCGGAAGGATGGAAGGCTGAGTCAACCTTGAGCCGGTGAGATTTGAACCGCTGAACTGCAGATAACAGTCAGCTGAAGTGGCCTGCAGTACTGCGCCCTAACCACTGCGCCACCTCGGCGGTAGGTATAAAAAGGTTGACTATCCCTGCTCTAAACAAATGGAGTTGGGGGTTTCCTTTCTTGGTTATTGAATGAGGGATGTGTGACGCGTTTTATCTTCCCCAACTTTGTTTTTTTGGTTTTTTTTGTTTTTGTTTTATTAGACATTTATAGGCCGCCCTTTTCCCTGAGGGGACGCAGGGCGGCTTACAATCAAAAAGGAAAGGGAGTGTAGGACAATACAAAAAGAAATGTGCACAAAAGTGATTTAAACAGTAAAACTCAACATTCACTCAGCATTCGGGAGGGGCAAAAATAAACTTATCCCCAGGCCTGACGGGCTAGCCAGTTCTTGAGGGCTGTGCGGAAGGCCTGGATGGTGGTGAGGGTACGAATCTCCACGGGGAGATTGTTCCATAGTGTCGGAGCCGCAACAGAGAAGGCTCTCCTCCAAGTAGTCGCCAGTCGGCACTGACTGGCGGATGGAATACGGAGGAGGCCAACTCTATGCGATCTGATGGGACGCAGGGAGGTAATTGGCAGAAGGCGGTCTCTCAAATAGCCAGATCCACTACCATGGAGCGCTTTATAGATGGTGAGTAGGACCTTGAAGTGCACCCGGAGATCGACAGGTAGCCAGTGCAGCTCACGGAGGATCGGTGTTATGTGGGCGAACCGTGGTGCGCCCACGATCACTCGCGCGGCCGCATTCTGGACTAGCTGAAGTCTCCGGATGCTCTTCAAGGGCAGCCCCATGTAGAGCACATTACAGTATTCCAGCCTGGAGATCACAAGGGCTCGAGTGACTGTTGTGAGCGCCTCCCGATTCAGGTAGGGCCGCAACTGGCGCACCAGGCGAACCTGGGCAAATGCCCCCCTGGTCACAGCTGAGAGATGGTGGTCAAAAGTTAGCTGTGGGTCCAGGAGGACTCCCAAGTTGCGGGCCCTTTCTGAGGGGTGTAAGTTTTGTCCCCCCAGCCTGAGTGATGGTATGTTGGTCAAATTTTTGGGAGGGAAACACAACAGCCACTCGGTCTTGTCTGGGTTGAGTATCAGCTTGTTTGATCTCATCCAGTCTTTAACGGCTTCTAGACCCCGGTTCATCACGTCCACCGCTTCATTGAGTTGGCACGGGGCGGACAGATACAACTGTGTATCGTCCGCATATTGGTGGTATTTTATCCCGTGCCTTCGGATGATCTCGCCCAGCGGTTTCATGTAAATGTTAAATAGTAGGGGGGATAGGACCGACCCCTGCGGCACCCCATAAGTTAGGGGCCTCAGGGACGATCTCTGCCCCCCCACCAACACCGACTGCGACCTGTCCGAGAGATAGGAGGAGAACCACTGCAAAACAGTGCCGCCCACCCCTATCTCCCGCAGTCGTCGCAGAAGGATACCATGGTCGATGGTATCGAAAGCCGCCGAGAGGTCAAGGAGAACTAGGATGGAGGCGTGGCCTCCATCCCTAGCTCTCCAGAGATCATCAGTCAATGCGACCAAAGCGGTTTCTGTGCTGTAACCGGGTCTGAAGCCAGACTGGAAGGGGTCAAGATTCCTTGTGAGATGATTGACAGAAAATGGCTTATGCCTCGCAGTATGGTTGAATAGGGAACTAGTTTTTTTTCCCCATTCAACATTGCTTTTGCACAACTTTAATTTTTTATACCACTTGTCATCTTCTGTGAAGAAATGTGATGTTACATTCCCTCCCCCCAGTAACTTTATGGAGTCTATTATGCTAAGAGGTCAAGGCTGGGTGATTCATGTTCACTCAAAAAAAATAATAATCATTAATTCGGAGGAACACATTCAAGTCTCTTATGATTCCAAGCAGGGAGAGAAAATCTTTGTGTAGTTTTTTTCCCCCCTCTTGACCTGGAAGGGGGGAAAAAATTCAGCTTTAAAAGTTAGCCAACTAGAAATTTGTGCAACAAAATGGGGGACATTGGGACTTTGCAAGCTTTAACTTTATCTGACTAGTTTAGAGGGCAGTCTACAGCAGTGTTTCTCAACCTTGTCAACTTGAAGATGTCCGGACTTCAACTCCCAGAATTCCCCAGCCAGCGAATGCTGGCTGGGGAATTCTGGGAGTTGAAGTCCGGACATCTTCAAGTTGACAAGGTTGAGAAACACTGGTCTACAGTGTGGCCATTTGAGTCCCAGCCAGGCGCTATTGGCAGTCAGACAGACACCTATAACTTGCAAAGACCCGGCGTTATCCATTTGGTTAGTCGGCTAACTTTTGGAGATTCCTGCCCCCCCCCCCCGGTCCAGTTTAAGGAGAAAAGCTGCAGAAAGATTTTCTGCCCTTGCTTTCTTGCTTCCGCTACACTCCAACCGGAAATCAAGGTACGGGATAAAGATTAGACAGCAGAGGGTGGAAGAGTTTAGTTTTGGCACCTAGGAGCCGAGGTGGCGCAGTGGGTAGAGTGCAGTACTGCAGGCCACTTCAGCTGACTGCTAGCAGCAGTTTGGCGGTTCAAATCTCACCGGCTCAAAGGTTGACTCAGCCTTCCATCCTTCCGAGGTGGGTGAAATGAGGACCCGGATTGTTGTTGGGGGCGATATGCTGACTCTGTAAACTGCTTAGAGAGGGCTGAAAGCCCTATGAAGCGGTATATAAGTCTAACTGCTATTGCTATTGCTAATTGGGGTGGGATTGGGGAAATCGATAAGTCTGTCCTTCCCAGCTTCTTCTTTAAAAAAAAAAAATGTTTGTTGAACAAATGTGGCTTTCTAGAAGAGAGGGGAAGACTTGGAGAAGCAGGGAAATTATTTTTCGGAAGCTCGTCCTTGAAACTGCCACCTTTTATCCAGGCCTGGCAGAAGAACTTTGCAGCCTCTCAATCCTCCCAAGCTGATCAGCAACCAGCTCCGAGAGGCTTTTATTTTGCCCCCAGAAAGGCAGAGTTCCCTTGGCAGGAGGAATGGCAGGGGCAGAATTAGGAAAGGCAGGCATCCCTGTTGTTTCTCATTGGCAAGACAAAATATCTGTGCGGTGGCTGGCACTGCAAGGCACTCAAGGGACAGGAAGTGGAGCATGGGGTACCTCGGGGGGGGGGAGAGGCCTTGAGAGGCCTGAAACAGGTGGGCTTGTACCTGAACTAAGCCCCCCCAGAATCTCCCCACCCTTAAGCTCCACTTAACGACCCATGCATTCATTTAACGCACGAACGGTGTCAAACTCAATCGCGTCCTGTGACGTATCGCGACCTATCACAACATTTTTCACCTTTGTGGAGCCGGGGTGGCTGTGTCCTGCGTGGGACACATCCAGCCCATGGGCCACCAGTTTGACAGGACTGGTTTAACAAACGCACTGGAGAAATCAGGGATGGCGGGTTATTACTTGAGGCGGTTCATTTAACACGGTCCCAAATTCTGACCTAATCGGCAGGCTCCATTATAATTGTGACTCGATAACTACAACCACGTATGTAACATGTTTTCCCCAAAATAAGACAGGGTCTTATTTTTTAGGGACCCGCGATTTAAGCGCTTGACCTTATTTTCTGGGAGGTCTTGTTATTTTTGTGGTGCAGGAGGTGGCAAGCGTAGTCACCGCATGGCCGCTGCTGTGTTGCAATATTTTCGCGGGAGGGCTTATTTTAGCGCATGCCCCCAAATGCCCAATTGGGCTTAATATCCAGGGAGGTCTTATTTTCAGGGAAACAGGGTGCTCATGGTTGAACTGTAGAGTCCTGGGTGCTCTTTGAGCTTGGCCTGCAAAGAATCAACCATGCTGTCAGCCTCTGCTTTGCTGTTGCTTCGGCTGCCATGAAACGGGGAGGGAGGGCATGGTATTTGGGTGGGGTTACTAATTGTGCTGGAGGAAGTTTCTGGAGCTCAGCTGCCTGTCAGGACTACACATGCGTAGGAGATTCCCGCCAGGACTAACGGCACCGACATTCCATCTTCGTGATGCCTTTTGAAGTTATCTCACACCTGACACTTGGGAGAATTATGATTGGACTGTAACTGTGATGCCAAGGGGTGGGGAATGGGCTATTCTATATATCCATCGCTTTCGCGCCTAAATAATCAGACTTCGCTTCGCTATGCCTTTAATCATTTATAATTAGTAAAAGTACACTTGATTTCTATTCATGGAGTCTCGTGGTCTTCTTTCCTAATTACCTAATGGAGAGGTCCTGACACACGCTCAGAGAGGACTAAAGACTACACAACGATTAACAATATCTCACAGACACATCTAACCTGGTGAACAGCCAGGTCTTAAGGGACTTCTGAAAGGTTATCATGGATGAGGCCAATCTAATCTTGGAAGGGGATGGTGTTCCAAAGGGCAAGTGCAGCGATGGAAAAGGCTTAAGGCCTTGTGTAAGAAAGGTATTTCTTGGCAACGCACTGAAAACTAGGTGATATTACAACTGGTATTCTTCCATGTTTAGAAAAACCTAGAACTAAACATTGGTATCTGATCCAGGAAGCTTTCAGTATTAGCCTTAGGAGAATTACGTATTTCCTGGAAGTAAATAATATCAATCTTTTCTTGTTTATAGTAAGTAATGACTTTTGATTGTTTAACTGATTACCCAAACTTTAAAAATAATTGGTAGACGTTCTCAGATTAGCATAAGAGATGTATAATTTAATGGCATCTACCTCAATTTATATTTTGTTCTTCTTATCCAGTGTACTTTTTAAAATTTACTCTTTCACAGATAATATTTCGAGCATAGCATTTTTAAGAGAATGAAAAGAACTACATCCAGACAAAAATAAAATCCATTAAACAGACAAAAACCCTTCACTAAGAGGACTCTGTGGGATCATATTTTCCAGATTTCATCTCCTTAGGTTGTGTAACTGAAGAAAAAAATTGCGCTGACTTTGGTGGGAAACGAAAGAAAGGAATTAAGCTTATAGTATGTTTAATGCAACTATAAATTTAAAATATGCCTCTCGAACGATGCCCCAAAGAATAAAACATGGCCCCAATATTGCCTCCCACCCTTCTCTAACTTCTTGATTTTACTGCCTAACCTGCTTCGATCTCCAGGAACTTAAAAAATAAAACAGCAAATAACAATGAAATATGTTCTCTTCCCCAGCTGTAAAAATCACCCTTCCTTGTTCCAGTACCAGTTTTTTTAAAAAAAACAAGGAGTGTGATTGTACAAACTGCTTAGGTAATGCTGCCAAAGAGCTTGAAACATGTTCTAGAACAAATGTTTTTTTTTATTTAAATCCTATCTTCCCAGTGTAGACTTAATAAATAAACCTGACCAATGACAAAGTTTGGGGTCCTCCCTAGATAGAATCCTCATTCCCTTTTCTAATTTGTTTGTCTAGAGATGAACAAAAGTATAATGGATAAGAGCCTGTGGCCTAATGGCTAAGATGTCTGCCTAGTATGTAATATAGCCCAGGTTCGAATCCCAGTAAGGGTATGGCTAGCTGATGAGAGCTAAATAGCTTGAAATAGATCTATACTAGTCTCCCTTTATTTATTTATCAGCACAAATACAATAGAACAAAAGTATAGATAGATAGATAGATAGATAGATAGATAGATAGATAGATAGATAGATAGATAGATAGAGATAGATAGATAGATAGATAGATAGATAGATAGAGATAGAGAGATAGAGAGAGAGATAGATAGATAGATAAATAGATATAGATATAGAGATATAGAGATATAGAGATATAGAGATAGAGAGATAGAGAGATAGAGAGATAGATAGAGAGATAGATAGAGAGATAGATAGATAGATAGATAGATAGATAGATAGATAGATAGATAGATAGATAGATAGATAGATAGATAGATAGATAGATAGATAGATAGATATATATATATATATATATATATATATATATATATATATATATATATATATATATATATATGAAATATATAGCCTACGTCCAGGATATATCACTTATAGTTGTCTAAAGATGTATAAAAATGTATGTGCTCATCATAAATGCTGCTCCTCCAACTACAGTACAGGTAATCCTCGACCTATTCATATAGTGGCCATATGAAGGCACTGAAATAAGTAACATGACCATTTTTCATACTTATGACCATATGCAGCACCTGATCAAAATTCTGATGCTGGTCAACTGGTTCATATTTATGACGGTTGCAATGTCCCGGGGTGATGCAATCCCCTTTTGTGACCTTCTGACAAGCAAAGCCAATTGTCAGGCCTGCAATTATATCCCTTTTAGAATTTTGGCCTGCCACACTTTCTCTTGTTTCATTGTGCTGTTTCATTAGTATAGTTGATGGGAGGGGGGAATAGACAGGAGTAGGATTGTGGAATGCATTGTTGTCATTCTTTTCTAGAAGCCAAGGTCACCTTTCGTCTCCGCACTTTTACACCTGACCGGAAGCAGCTGGGTGGAGACGCCAGCGTGGAAGAAGAAGATTGGACCATGTGATGGATTTGTGGGTGTGGGGACAAGATCGTGAACTTTTCACTGGGTGGAATTCTGATGCAATTTCCAGAATTGGGATTTACACAGATGTGCTAAGATGTCTGATTTATTAAATTGGAACTTTAAGGATCATTTTGCCTTGGACTCTGATTTAATTCTACATGATACGTGGAACGCTGACACCAATGGGAAAACAAGATTCACGTTAACAACTGTGTTACTAATTTAACAATCGCAGTGATTCACTTAACAAATGTGGCCAGAAAACCCGTAGCACAAGGTGAAACTCACTTAACAAATGTCTCTTAGCAACATGAATTGTGGGCATAGGTCATAGGTTGAGGACTACCTATATTACAATTTTGCCTACGGATATACAAACGTGACTCTTGATGACTTGGATGGCAGTTTATATGGAGGTGGGCCACAGAATTCTTTGACGTTCACTAACCAGTGTACAGAAGATGCATTGGCATTGTGCTATTGTTGTCATCTGCTCCACAGGAAACTCCCCAAGGCAGAGTTTGCACAACACAAGAGGATCAAGAACCAAATCCCAAGTAGGTCTGTATCTGGCTGTAGTCATTGCAGAATAATCTGAAAAGGGAAGGGAAGAGTATATCAATTTTTGAAAAATCTGTCACAATTTCACATTTCCGTTATTCTGAATATAGTAAAGTGTTGTCCAAACAATTTTTTCAAGCAGACATGAGCAGCATGAAGGTCAACATCCTTTTATTTGTCATTCTTGGGTTTCCCGGTTTGGTACTGCCAAAATAATAACCCCCTTTTTTTTAAAGGCAAAATATACTTTGATGAAGTTAACACACACATTTTATTATATCCCATCATTCCCAAAAATTTAAATGTTGCTGCTGATGTCAGTCTGTGGGCTTTGGCCTGGGCTACAGGATGACTAATTTTACTCAACAATGGGAAAGCTGGATCAAAGGAATAAATTGCCCTAAATAGCAATAGCAGTTAGACTTATAAACCGCTTCATAGGGCTTTCAGCCCTCTCTAAGCGGTTTACAGAGTCAGCATATCACCCCCCACAGTCTGGGTCCTCATTTTACCCACCTCGGAAGGATGGAAGGCTGAGTCAACCTTGAGCCGGTGAGATTTGAACCGCCGAACTGCAGATAGCAGTCAGCTGAAGTGGCCTGCAGTACTGCACCCTAACCACTGCGCCACCTCAGCTCTTCCATTCACAAATCAATGGAGGAAGTCAAGGGAAAACCTATTTGTTGCTTACTCTAAATGCCAGTTTGATACCCTGGCTGTGCCCCTAAAGGTGTTTTAACCAATCAGAATATTAATCACTTCCATCACACCACCATGAAGCCCATCAAAATTTCTGTTTTAAAGAGCATTTTGGATGTCAACATTCAAAGAAGCTCTAATGCCTTTTTTTCATATCACTACCGATTGTAGGCAGAAGCCTTCAAGCATTACATAATCACTTCTGCGATTTCCTCTACTTGCTAAGGAAACAAGAACTATTATTCAATTCTTGGCCACTAAGAGGTATGGGGTTTGTGGGTTTTTTTTTCATTACCCCTGGCAACAACTAGATAGGAAACAAGACAGGGAAATGGAGGAAAGGTCAAGCAATCTTATTTTCTGGGGGTGTTTCTTCTTGAATTTTGTTCCAAAGGGGAAAAAAAAAGAAATAAAAAGTCATTGAACAAGATACTAGCTTCAACTTGAAAATCCACTGTGATTATGTGAAGTTGTGTGAAAGTGTGCTGTGTCTGTACAGGAAGGAGGAGAGGGAGAGGGAGGGACGAGAGAGAGGAAGATGGAATAATTATATGTATATTAAACCACAAGCTCTTCGTTTTCTCCTCCTCCTCCTCCTCCATAGTTGTAGGGCTTAGGATAATCTAAGTTTGAGTCAAGGAAACACTTAAGTGACAGCAACAAATATAGCAAAGATAACCATGGTGGAACTAAAGGAAACTTGGTGCTTTAAATGGGATATTGTGTACATCTATTTTTGTTTTATTCATTCTTGACCGTATCATCTCCCATTTTACAACATTTCTTAAGTAAGCCATTCCTATTGCACTTCAGTTTATTATTGTATATGGTAATACTACAGTAACTCACCTTTTGATGTAAGGTGATGATTTGAGTAGAAGAAATGGACGAGACTTTTCTCACATTTCCAATTTCCGGTATGATTTTGTAATGCAGAAATTGTATGTTACACGTGGGAACAGTTCATACTGTTGGGAAAATACTCTTGCTTCTTTTTCAACTATCGTTCATTCCAGGCAATATAGCAATAGCAATAGCAATAGCACTTAGACTTATATACCGCTTCATAGGGCTTTCAGCCCTCTCTAAGCGGTTTACAGAGTCAGCATATTGCCCCCACAGTCTGGGTCCTCATTTCACCCACCTCGGAAGGATGGAAGGCTGAGTCAACCCTGAGCCGGTGAGATTTGAACAGCCGAACTGCAGAACTGCAGTCAGCTGAAGTAGCCTGCAGTGCTGCATTTAACCACTGCGCCACCTCGGCTCAATAGCCCATGTCCTCTCTACAACCTTTCTTTCAAAATCTGAAGGTCTTAAAATGTTCCCATTTCCTCTTATAACGAGATTATGTTTTCTAACAGGTCCTCATTTTTCCAACAGTATGAACTGTTCCCACATGTAACATACATTTCTGTATTACAAAAATCATACGGGAAATTGCAAATGTGAGAAAAGTCTCATCCATTTCTACTCAAATAATTGCCTTACATCAAAGGGTGAGTTACTGTAGTATTATCCAGTAGGGTCTGCTTATTAATAGCAATAGCAGTTAGACTTATATACCGCTTCATAGGGCTTTCAGCCCTCTCTAAGCGGTTTACAGAGTCAGCATATATCGCCCCCACAGTCTGGGTCCTCATTTCACCCACCTCGGAAGGATGGAAGGCTGAGTCAACCTTGAGCCGGCGAGATTAGAACCGCTGAACTGCAGATAGTAGTCAGCTGAAGTGGCCGGTATATAAGTCTAACTGCTATTGCTATTGCTATTCTTTCTTGCTTGTCCACCAAAATCAATTCTCTAATTCTGACAATCACTCCCTTTTTGTAAGCTGAAGTTAATCTACTTTGCTATTACTCTGGCCTTTTGAACAGCTAGCTGTCCTTGGCTGCAAATCCAAAGATAACTACTAAACTAAATATTGCAGGTATGCTATTCTAAAACCTGCTTTTCTGTTGTTAACTATGAGTAGAGAATCCTGCAAAAGACGATCAAGAAATTATCACAAGTAGTTCCAAGGAAAAAACAGATGACAGGACAGTTAAGCCTTCAGTTAAGACCCTCTGCCTTCTTTCCTACTGCAAGCTATTTCCTCCCAGAGAAGTTTTACAAAATAAATAACATTTGAGCTAACTTTACACATGGCTGTCCTTTCTTTAATAAATGTGAGCCATCCCAGGGACAGCTAAAAGGAGATAGAAACATAGAAAAAAACGATACGTAAATAAATATTCCAATGAACTCCCCAACTCAATGCAGAACTGCGAATCCTTAGAAATTAAATACTAAAGTAAATTACCATTTACATTTAATTAATACTGTCATATAAAAAGGGTGATTCAATAACATTTCTGATGCAAATTTGTGGTAAGAGTTTCAGAACTTTAGAATATAAATATTTTGCTCTTTGTCCCCAGAATTCAACCACTGATTTCTTGTTTGCGAATGGTTCAACCAAATCTGCTTGCTGGTTATAATGCATGAACAACTAACATACAAGCTCTGCGTGTTTATTTTTTCAGTGGTTGAATAAGAAAATATTGTTTGGGAGAGAAAATAGATTTCAGTAAGTATTGTATATACATATAAATTTAAGATTCAAAGTAGTTATCTACTGTATGTTGTATTAGGAGCCGAGGTGGCGCAGTGGTTAAATGCAGCACTGCAGGCTACTTCAGCTGACTGCAGTTCAGCAATTTGGCTGTTCAAATCCCACTAGGCTCAAGGTTGACTCAGCCTTCCATCCTTCCGAGGTGGGTGAAATGAGGACCCAGATTGTTGTTGGGGGCGATATGCTGACTCTGTAAACCGCTTAGAGAGGGCTGAAAGCCCTATGAAGCGGTATATAAGTCTAACTATTGCTATTGTTACTAAGATTAAATAAATGAATTAAAAATTAGAAAACAATTCAGCCACTAACACATAATTTACAAAACTCACATAGGGGAATTAAAATCAGGAAAGTAGATGGCCTTTAATAAACAAATCCTCAGGGACAGTGTCTATGCCCCCATCCCAGGCCTTTATCTACTGGGATATTGTGACTGTAATTGGGACATCCATTGTTATAGTCAAAGACAACATGGAAGCCTAACAGTGGTGGGATTCAAATAATTTAACAACCGGTTCTCTGCCCTAATGACCAGCTGGGTAGGTGTGGCTTGGTGGTCATGTGACTGGGGGGGTGTGGCCAACTCAGCATCACTAACTTCGACGGGCACTTCGCCTTAGCTGGTACAATGCAATAAGGGTTAACCGGAGAGGCAGTTTCTGTAAGCAGGGCAATAAAGATGAGGCTAGAAACAACACCAGAATGTTTCCTTCCTTGCAGGATTAGCCTAGTAAAGTGGAAAAAAACCAAAAATGAGATTTCTTCCAACAACTGGCGCTCCGAACTGCTTAGAAAGTTACCAACCGGTTCTCTCGAATAGGTGCGAACCGGCTGAATCCCACCACTGGAGCCTATGGAGGAAATGATGCCTCACCCCCTCCTTTTAACATGCACTGCACATATCACACATAGGAGACAAATCTTCCGTCTTCTCTTTGTGGCACCATTTTGATGCTGTTGATGAAGGTAGCTGAATTAACTAATGTAAGAGAGGGAGGGAGGGAAAGAGGGAGTGGGAGAGAGAGGGAGGGGGAAAGAGGGAGAGAGAGAGAGATGACACCAACAGATAAGCCATAGAATAAATTGTAGTCTGTTGTTCATTTTATTTCTCTCTCCCTATTTTTGCCTGCATTTTGTCTCATTTTTGCTAGTTATTTTTTTTAATGCTTGCTGATCTTTACTGAATCAACACAGAGCTGTACATATATTTTTTTTGTTGTCTGAAATGAGTAGCATCTGTGCATGGTTTGATTGGCGTGTATCTGGGGAGTGACTGGGAGTGTGCCAGGTGCAAAATAAACTGGAAATTACTCCCAGTAATTATCCAAGATGTCTGAAACGTTGCATTTACAGAGCTTCTGCTGCTTAAAACTTTCTGGCTCTGATTCCAATGGCCTATTTACCTGGAGAAGTCCAAGCAAAGACCCTCCTGCTTCCAGGTGCAAGGCCCTTTAGCGCAGGGGTCTCCAACCTTGGCCATTTGAAGACTTGTGGACTTCAATTCTCAGAATTCCTCAGCCAGCAAAGCTGGCTGAGGAATTCTGGGAATTGAAGTCCACAAGTCTTCAAGTGGCCAAGGTTGCTGACTGAGGAATTCTGGGAATTGAAGTCCACAAGTCTTCAAGTGGCCAAGGTTGCTGGCTGAGGAATTCTGGGAATTGAAGTCCACAAGTCTTCAAGCAGCCAAGGTTGCTAGCTGAGGAATTCTGGGAATTGAAGTCCACAAGTCTTCAAGCAGCCAAGGTTGCTAGCTGAGGAATTCTGGGAATTGAAGTCCACAAGTCTTCAAGTGGCCAAGGTTGCTGGCTGAGGAATTCTGGGAATTGAAGTCCACAAGTCTTCAAGTGGCCAAGGTTGCTGGCTGAGGAATTCTGGGAATTGAAGTCCACAAGTCTTCAAGTGGCCAAGGTTGCTGGCTGAGGAATTCTGGGAATTGAAGTCCACAAGTCTTCAAGTGGCCAAGGTTGCTGGCTGAGGAATTCTGGGAATTGAAGTCCACAAGTCTCCAAGTGGCCAAGGTTGCTGGCTGAGGAATTCTGGGAATTGAAGTTCACAAGTCTCCAAGTGGCCAAGGTTGATGGCTAAGGAATTCTGGGAATTGAAGTTCACAAGTCTCCAAGTGGCCAAGGTTGATGGCTAAGGAATTCTGGGAATTGAAGTTCACAAGTCTCCAAGTGGCCAAGGTTGCTGGCAAAGGAATTCTGGGAATTGAAGTCCACAAGTCTTCAAGTGGCCAATGTTGGAGACTCCTGCTTTAGTGTCACAATTTGGAATGTCTAAATGGAAACCTAGTTTTTGCCACTCCATTTTCCAGTAATAGTTATTTGAAAATTTTCCAGTGTAATAAATTCATAACTGTACTTTTCAAGTTTTATAATTTGGGAATTATGCATAAATTGCTACAGTCTGATTCTTTAAAAACAGCATTACTTGGGTCTGGATTAAACATTACCCTATTAAATGCAAATGTTTCAGTTACATCAATTTAAACAAAATGCACGACAAATGGGTCTTGAACCCCAAATATCCAGGATTTTTTTAGCATGAATTGCAGGAAAGCGTCTAAAATTATTTCCTCCAAATAAAAAACACTGAACCTTCATGAGAAATAAATGCAACCAGGGGAAAAAACAATGTGATTTCTACTGAAGGACTCTGTGATATGAGAAGGCATCTCACAAAACATTGCTGAACCTCCTAGAAACACTGCCCATAGGAAAGGGGGGAGGAAACAGTGAGAGTATTCTAAACGAACTTAAAAAGAAATTATTCATAGAATCTCAGCTGGAAGGAAAATCATAGCAGACCAATTTGTATTCCCAAAAAAATCAATCCACTGAAATGACTACTTTCGGTAATTTAAATTGCAATCCATTAGTGTTGTGGCCCAGCAGGAGCCGTTGGAGCTGCCACCAGACTCCGACAGCGAGGGGCCCTATGAGTTGGCTCTGGAAGATGTGGAGGACCCTGGACAGGGTTCCGACTCTGAGCAGGGCGCAGAGAGGCTGGTTGGCCACCAGGAGGCGCCTGAGCCCCGGAGCAGCGGCGAGAGCCAAAGGGAGCGTGCTCCCAAAGTCAAGCCTTGGAGCAGTGGGGAGGAGACAAGGGAGTGTGATCCTGACATCATGCACTGGAGCAGTGGCGAGGAGACAAGGGAGTTGGTCCTGGATGCCCAGCAACGGAGGGCTAATAGGCGTAAAGAACAGTTCCGCAGTTACAGGAGATAATTGAACTCAGCTGGTAGTAATTAGGCTCCTCTCAAGAATATAAAAGGAATGACTTTCCACACGCTCGTCACAGGAATCAACGTATTCACTAGAGCTGAAGAAGCTATCGTGGCTGTTTTGGGAGGTTGGATTGCTGCCAAGGTTAGTCTGTGCTGGATTGCTGCCAAGGTCTGGTCTTTGTGTCAATAAATCCTTGAAGTATCTGACTCAGGAGGGGGATCAGAACACATTAGCATCTAAATTGCCAACTCAGAAGGAGGTGGAGGCGAAAGGCCTTACCCACCTGAGAATCCCATGGCCATTTGCAGAAGCAGCAATTTCACAGTAAATCTGCAACTTACACAAACCAAATAGAACCTGGGCCTCAAGATGGTTCCACCACAAAACCGCGGTAGACTAAAGCGCGCTCGACGAAAGCGCGTACGTGACATCATCACAGCGTGACGAAAACAGCACGCTGTGAGCGGTAAACTTAAAATTAAAGGGTAAATCTAAACCTAACCCCCCCAAACCTAACCCCAAACCTAACCCTAAATCTAACCCTAAACCTAACCCTATACCTAACCCTTAACCTAACGCTAAACCTAACGCTAACCCTTAAACTAACCCTAAACCTAACCCTAACGCTTAACGTAACCCTAAACCTAACCCTAACCCTAACCCTAAACCTAACCCTTACCTTTATGTGAATCGGCTTGCTTTCAAAGCGCTTTTTAAAGCGCCCTTTTTTCTCCGCGGTCGTATTTGTCGCGCTGCTGATGACGTCAGGTACGCGCTTTAATCGGGCGCACTTTAGTGGACCGCGGTTTTGACGGGTCACGCCTCAAGATTACCTAATGACAGCATGTGTGTGATGTCACTGCATATATTTTGGTGTCACTGGGCTTGCTGCAAATGAGACTCAGTTCTGACTACCCCCTTCCTGCCAGTTTAACCATTTGTAGGCAAAAATCATATCCACTCTATATCCAGGGTAGCCTTACTGATATTGATGGGATCGATTTTTAAGCATGCTTTATACTGCAGCCTTATTTTAATCTCAAGTATAGTTACTTTCGCTGAGTACCTCTCCTTCAATTAACAAAAAGTCCTCAAAAAGTCAGATGACTTATTTGTTTTATCCTTCTTCTAGCACCACGCCTTCTGTCCAAACAGAATTAAAACATTTGGGAAGTACCGGGGCTTTTTATAGGTTTGTGCACACAAGCTACAAAAATATCACACGGGTACTTCATTAGAATGGCCAGGAATCATGTCCTCACAGTGATGCCCATATCTTGAAACCTTGCCCAACTTCAGTTCATTTGCTCCACCTTCCCCTTTTTGGATGCACCAAAAAGGCTAACACATCATGCCACGGTGTGCTGGCCATGCTCTGCAAAGCAGGACATGTTGTCCTGCCAAGAAACTATTCTGGGAATAATTTTTCCTTTAAGGCTGTTGTACCTTTGCAAGCCTACCTATGTCAATGGTAATAATATTTGGGACTGAGGGAAGAGTGCCAACACAGGGCCTTCCTTTTTTAAGCCACTCTGCTTATGACAAAGCAGATGCTTGTGTGTTTCATAGTTCTGCATTCCAAGGAATGAAGGGCCTGTGGTAGACCATCAAATGAAATCCTCCTTTGACCGTGTCCCGATGTGACATCCAACATGTCCGTACTTGAGCCTCACTTAAAAAAACCACAGGTTTTTTTATTTTAACGAGAAAACAGATTGTGTAACTATTATTACTTCTTTTGGATTCCATCACCTGAGGGATGGGGGGTGGGGAGGTAAAAATACTCAGTTATTTTAGTTGTTTACCATTCAATCCTATTCAGTTCAGTTGGGAAGAGCATAAAGGACCACAACTTTAAAATATCAGCAGCTGGCATCCCTTTTTTTCCCCCCTTCCAGGAAAAAAAAAGGTTGTTGAATTTCTACTTATTTCAGAACCTTAACCTTGGGTAAGCTAGGCCAATTAAGGTCGAACCACAAAGAATGGTAGCAATGTATAGGATAAAAGCAGGCAGGGAAAATTCCACTTGCCTCCTAACAAAACAAAGAGGCTCATTGTGATGAATGCTTTTATGTCTCATAGTTGTAGGTTTAGGTTTATTGGCTACTGTGAATGCTACGTGCAGGGAAGGGATCAGAGTAAGTCTTTTTCAACCTCAGCAACTTTAAGATGTATGGACTTCAACTCTCAGAATTCCCCAGCCAGCATGAAAAACACCGAGTTAAATAAATGCATTTGTGCAGCTGGGAAAGCCAATCATAATTAACAAAACCTGGTCTTTTCTGACCTCTCCAGAGCCGTTTCGGGGAGTGCCTAGAAGAGGTTGGCTTCAAGCCCCACTCGCCCCCCCAACAGATTTTGGAGAGGTTACAGTTGTCAGGCCTGGAAGACATCTTTTGCATTAGGCATTCAGGCCTGCCACATTTTTCTACTGTGGGAAAATGGGAGGGGGGGATTGTATGGAGTATGGGAGATAGATGGTCTAAATAACATTCCTTTCTCAGAGAGTCAAGGACATCTCGCCCTGCACCTGGAGTGATGTGACTGGGAGGCATCTCCAGTTGGGACGGTGCCTGATTGGGCCATGTGATGGACATGTGGGTGCTGGGCAGGGTCTTGAACTTATAGCAATAGCAGTTAGACTTATATACCGCTTCATAGGGCTTTCAGCCCTCTCTAAGCGGTTTTACAGAGTCAGCATATCGCCCCCAACAACAATCTGGGTTCTCATTTTACCCACCTCGGAAGGATGGAAGGCTGAGTCAACCCTGAGCCGGTGAGATTTGAACAGCCGAACTGCAGTCAGCTGAAGTAGCCTGCCGTGCTGCATTTAACCACTGCGCCACCTCGGCTCTTTCATTTGGGTGGGGAAAACCTGGAAGCTTTCAGATTCGGGGTTTCCCAGATGTGCCAATACGACATCTATAATATAATGGAACTTTGAGGAAACTCAAGTCTCGGAGTCTTCTTTCGTTGGGGGTGTTACTTGGAACTCTGGCATTAACCCGATTCTGAAAGTTTCCAGTTGCCAATAAGATCTGATTCAGGTACTATTTCGAAGCCTGCTTTCTAAAAGAGACTGTCAGGGCCATGCTTCAAATGCTTGCCTTTTTTTCTAACACACATCAAACAGGAGTGGTTGTCAATCAGCAGGTATTATTTCAGGAAGAAGGAAGACAAAACCTTTTAAATAAACATTTCATTGGAAGTTATTAAGAGGCCACGGCTCCGACAAAACCACAAAGCACACTCTAAAACAGTGTTTGTCAACCTTGTCAACTTGAAGATGTCTGGACTTCAACTCCCAGAATTCCCCAGCCAGCATTCGCTGGCTGGGGAATTCTGGGAGTTGAAGTCCAGACATCTTCAAGTTGACAAGGTTGACAAACACTGCTCTAAAAGACAGCATTTGAGTGAGGTGGCGATTTAAAACTCAAAATTCAGTTTAGGCTCTCCGAGGTCAGTCTAAAACCAAAACCCCACCATGCCCTGCCCTCTCTTCTGAGAAGACCACAGATGGAGAAAGATCCCAGTGACCCCTTTGAGTCATGTGGTAGAACAATTTCAGCTCTGGGGGTATACTCAACTATTTAAAGCAATCACGTTTTGCCAACAACGAATCTTTTTCTGGGGCACAGCTTTTTCATTATTCCCTTTTCCTATTTACTTTAATGACCACTGTTTCCTTAAGGACAGCTTTATGGCACAGAATTACCATCCCCGGTGTAAAAATAGACCTTGGCTTCCAAGAGGGCACCACCTCAAGTTTTCGGTTTCTAAAACTGTACAACCTAAATTACACTGGACTGCTTAAGTTGGCATTTTCAAGTTTCACCCCCCCCCCTGCAAACCTTCTCACTAAAAGGCACCGCTAGGTCAATGAGAACAAGGATGGTAGGACACCACCAGTGGTGGGTTTCAAAAAACTTTGGAACCTTTTCTGTAGATGTGGCCTGCTTTCCGGGTCCACTGGTGGAACCTCTTCTAACCAGTTCAGTAGATTTGACAAACCGGTTCTACCGACTAAGTGCAAACTGGTAGGAACCCACCTCTGGACACCACTGTCTCATTTCTGCCAGTCATCAACAAGTATGGTCAATGCTACCTCACTATTATGTCCCAGTCTAAAACTCCTGTCTAAAAAGGGACCCCCAGATAATCCATTTCCTCTGAAGCCACAACCTGATTACCATTTCCCTAAAACTTGAGGAAAAATGTTCAGAGTTGTTAGGGCCAGCAATGAAAATCGTCCATGGCTATTGGATCATTCAAGACAGGAAGGACTATCCCCTCTGACTAGAAGGCCATCACTGCTGTTTATTCCCATACTGTTCTCTACAGCAGTGGCCTCCAGGGACCAGTGTCAGGCCTGGCAGCCATCTGCAGGAAGTCCAGAATTGGGCCTCCAGGACTGTCACATTCAATGTTGTGGGAAAATGGGAGTGGGGATTATATAGCAATAGTAATAGCAATAGCAATAGCAGTTAGACTTATATACCGCTTCATAGGGCTTTCAGCCCTCTCTAAGCGGTTTACAGAGTCAGCATATCGCCCCCAACAACAATCCGGGTCCTCATTTTACCCACCTCGGAAGGATGGAAGGCTGAGTCAACCTTGAGCCGGTGAGATTTGAACCGCTGAACTGCAGATAACAGTCAGCTGAAGTGGCCTGCAGTACTGCACCCTAACCACTGTGCCACCTCGGCTCTGGAGTATGGGAGATATATATTGTCATAATAACATTCCTTTCTCAGAGAGTCAAGGACATCTTGCCCTGCACCTGGAGTGGTGTGACTGGGAGGCATCTCCAATTTTGGATGGTGCTTGATTGGGTCATGTGATGGACATGTGGGTGCTGGGAAGGGACTTGAACTTTCACTTCGGTGGGGAGAAGGACTTATCTGAATGGTAGGTCTCTGTGCACTGTGGGAGACTCTATACATGGGTTATAACTTCTGCCTATTAGCCCCGATACTTTGAAGTGCTCAGACACGCCTCCTAGCCTTGACTGGATCTCAGTTCTTAACGAAGGCGTAAGTCAGAGAAGGTCATCTTAAGTCTTTAGAATCTGATGTGGATCCTGGACTGGGTCCTCCGGGAGGGAATTGTGTCTCCCGCAGTGCAGAGGGAACTACCGTTCAGGTAAGACCAACCATCCTTCTCCTGTGCACTGTTTGGAGACTCCATGCATGGGATGTACCCAAGCATAGATATTTAAGAGTGCTTGATAAAAGAGTGATGGTGAGGGCCCAGGTTACAGCCCTGCAAATGTCCTCCACAGATGCCCGAGTTGCCCAGGGGGCATGTAGTGGCGGCACTACATGTCGAATGCAGTGAGGTACGGCTCTGGAATGCTGCTCACAAGCTAGGGGTATGCCAGCCTTCAACCACCTACCGATTGTAGCTGGTGAGACTTTCCTGCCCATTGTGGCAGGCTGGAAAGACACGAAGAGACTCTCAGTGTGCCGGAATTCAACTCTTCGTTTTATGTAATGATGAACTGCTCGTTTCACATCTAACTTGTGCCATCTCTTTTCCGTCGGGTGGATAGGGTAAGGACAAAAGTCCGGCAGGATGACCTCCTGTGCGCTGTGAAACCACATATTCACCTTCAGAAGAAAGGACGGGTCCAGTCTTAGAATAATCCTGTCCAGTCGGAAGAGGCACAGGTCTGGATGGACGGAAAGAGCTGCTAGCTCTGAAATTCTCCTGACCGATGTTATGACCATGAGAAAGACTACCTTGATGGTAAGGAGCCTGAGAGACATGGATTTTAATGGTTCAAAGGGAGGGCCCGTAAGGGCTTGAAGGACAAGGGAACTGTCCCAGGAGGGATACCTGTAAACTACAGGTGGGTGCAGGTTGATAGCCCCTGAGAAAACTTTGTACCTTAGGATGGTGTGATAGGGGACCGGAGCCCCTGACAGGTAGAACAGTAGCAATGGCGGCCACTAGGCTCCGGAGCATATTGGGTGCCAGGCCCTTAGACAGTCCACGTTGCAAAAAGTCCAACACTGTGGGACGGTAGCCAAAGTAGTGTTGATGTGTGCCCCCGGGCACCAGTTGCTAAATGCTCGCCACAAAGCCTCATAGATTCGGGTGGTCGAAGCGTGTCTCGAGGCCTGGATGGTAGAGATGACATCCTTGGAGAAATGGCGCCTCACTAAGAGATCCTCTCAAGCCCCAGGCGGTTAAGTGGAACTCCAGTTCCTCCTGGCTGAGAGAGATTCTGTGCTCTGGTATCCTCCATGGGGGAATGATGGACAGGGTGAGTAAGTCCACGAACCACGGTTGTCACAGCCAATGTGGGGTGACGAGGATAAGATCTGTTCTTTCAGCTATTACTTTCCTGACGACCCTTGATAGAAGGGAGGGGTGGGAAGGCGTACAGAAGGCCAGGCGGCCAGTGACTGTGGAGAGCATCTGTGGCATCTGCCCTCGGGGTCCGAAACGGCAAAAAGAAGCGTGTTAGGTGAGTGTTCTACAGCATCACAAATAGGCCCACTCTGGGTGATCTCATAGAAGAGCTCCGAGTGCAGGCATCACTCAGTGTGGTCAATCTTAGCCCTGCTCAGCCAGTCCACCTAGATGTTGGTCGTGCCTTATATGTGCTCCACCCACAGAGGTAGGAGGTTGGTCTACGCCCAGAGGCATAGACGTTCGGCCTCGTGCATCAACACTCTGGAGTGGGTGCTGCCCTGATGGTTCACATGTGCCTTGGTGGCAACGTTGTCCATCATCAAGATCATATGACGGCCGGCTATGCAGTGATGGAACCGTCAGAGAGCCAGGTGTGTGGCTCTGAGCTCCAGCCAATTGATGCTGTTCTCCAGCTCGTCTTGAGACCAATGGTCCTGGGTCAACTGAGTCTGGAGATGGGGCCCCCAGCCGAAGAGGCTGGAGTCCAATGTGACAGTGACCCGAATGGGTTCCCTGAACAGGTTTCCCATTTGGATGGCCTGGGACTTCCACCACCGTAGGGATCTGAGGACACTCTGAGCTTTGCTAGAGACATGGCAGCTCCCACTCTCTGGTACAGGAGAAGGAGCCATTGCAATGGGCATGTGTGAAGGCAAGGCCATGGCACTATGTCTATGCAAGATATTAGCTTCCCTAAGAGACAGGACAGCAATATCAGGCGTACCTTGCATCGAGAGGTGACAGTGTCCACAAGAATCCTTATGCTGGTGCAACGGTCCTGAGAGAGGAGGACCATGGACAAGTCAGTATCAATCACTGCATCCAGATGGAGAGCGCGGGAGCTGGGAAGTAGGTGACTTTTCTCCATCTTTACAGAGAAGCCGTGACTCACCAGGGACTGGAGAACGATGTGTAGGTATCATGTACTTGGCGGAGAGAGGACAATTGGGTCAAAATGTCATCCAGATAACATTGCAGGCAAAGGGGAATTGACCTGAGTTGGGCTGCCACAACTGCCAGGATCTTGTCTGAATGTCTGAGGGGGCTGAGGAAAGGCCGAAGGGAAGAGCCCTGCATTGGTAATGGTGGTTGTTGTAACAAAACCTGAGGAATCTCCTGTGGGAAGGTCTGATGGGAACATGGAGGTAGGCCTCCTTGAGGTCAATGGATGTCAGGTCTTCCTTTCGAATACAGGTGAGGATAGACCGCAGAGATTGCATCTTGAATCATCCGTAAGCTGCATATCTGTTGAGCCCTTTCAGATCCAAGGTGGTCTCCATCCCCACCCCCCACCTCCGAGCTCTTGGGAACCAGGAAGATGATGGTTCCCTCATGGCCCAATGGCACTGGCTGTATGGTCCTAATGTTCATTAGATGGAGGATCTCTGTTTCCATGAGTCCCTTCTTCTCTTTGGGGTTGGCAGGGCATTGAATGAAGTTAGGAGGGGAGGTGACACAAATTCTAGGGTGAGCCCTAAGCGGATGGTCTGCAGAACCCACACATCCGTGGTTGCCTCCCACTGAGTCGTGAAGAACTGCAGACGACCACCAATGGGAGTGTTTAAGGAGTCACTGGGACCTCCCGAAGGGCCTATTGCTGGATCCCCTGAAGAGTTTGCCTGAAATAGGATTGCCATTGTTGCTGTCTGCCCCTGTCTCTGAAGGAACGTCGATCGTGGAATCGATCGACTCCCTGGGAATAATTGCGCTGATAATGGTGGGGTGGGAACCTAGTCTCGGCCAGTCTGCAGTCAGACTTTTTGGTACCGGAAGGCAGGACCTTCTTTTTCTCCTTTGTTTCTATAAGGACTGGATCTAGAGCCTCATTATCAAACAAGTGACTTCCCTTAAAGCAACCACCATTTGGATTTCATGTCGGTTTGCCAGTGCCTAAGCCAGGCCAGTCGATGGGATGTTACATTGGCGGCCCAAGCTCTGGAAGCAAACTTGGCCCCATTTAAGGTGGTGTTGGCAGAGAACTCCGTGGCTGCTGTCAGCTTGTTAAGGCCTTGGCGCAGTCTAGTGTCCCCAGCAGGAACCCTGTCTAAGATTTGGCATAGTCACATCAGGGATGCTCTATTAAAGTAAGGTGTGGCACTGATTGCCCTAATCACCCAGGCGGAGGCCAGATGGGCCTTTCGAAATGAAGCTTCCCCCTTTTTGTCCTCCACCCTGAGCCCTTCAGCCTCATCAGACGGAACGAGAGCCGAGAACATGAGGGTGGCCACCGGGGCATCCACTTTCAGCCACTGGAGAAGAATCTCTAATTCTGGAGCTGCAGAATAGAACCTCTTATCCGTGCCACTGGGAGCTGTAGAAGAGCTGGGTTGAGCCCATTAACATTGAACGATGTCAATGAATAGCTGAGGGGATGGAATGGAGTCCTGGGGGGCTGTAGGTACAGGAAACAGCCTCTCACTTGGATTCTTTACCTCCCTACGGGGCCTAGAGGAATCTCCTGCCGCCACTAAGGTAGTGATGGCCTTGGCCTTAAAGAGAAGAGGCTTGAAGAGTGTCGGGGCAAACAAGCTTGAAAACACAGGTTTGTAAGGCTCCATACCCTGATCCTCGGACAGTTCTTGCGCACCAATCTCTCCTTCCTCCCAGGTGGAATCCTCACTGTGTTCAGAATAGTGAGAGCCCTCACCATCCTCCACCGCCGCTGGTTCCTGCCTAGTGCTGCTCGTGATAGACAAGGTAGGACACTTGGATCTGTGATAGAAGGCAGCCTCAATGCCCTGGAGGATGACCTCTGCAATGTAGTCTCTCATTTCCTGAGTAAATGGAGGATCGGCCTGCTTAGAAGGTTGGACCGTAGGCTCCAGAGGAGAGACATGCATAGAAGGAATCGGGTAAGTGTCTGACGAAGTGCTTTCCATTGGAAAGCAAGCAAGAGGAGCAAAGGAATCATTGAAACAGGCTGGCTGTGTAGTAGGAGCCTCAACAACGTCAGGGGACAGCTCACGATGTTGTCTGTGTGTAGTCTGGGAGGATCCCTGGTCATTTGTAGATGTGCTGGCCTGCAAAGCAGTGGTCATTTGAGGCTGTGTAAATTGCTTTTCCAGTGCTTTTTGATGCCCAGCAGAAAACTTGTCTGAAGAGGAAACTGATTTGGAAGATGATAAATGCCGGGTCTTGGCCTTGGCCTTACCAGGCCCAGGTCTACTATCAGCCATATCTAGTGGAATTCACTGTAAAAGATCAAGATGGAGAGCAGTCAGATAAATTAACCTACAAGCACTTAGAATCCTGAGATGTAACCAAGTACTTGGACAGTGACCCCAGGAAAGGTAGACTAATTAGATTTCAAAAATTAGGCCCTCAGGAGCAACAGTGCCCTGGTCAGCCCAGGCTGCCAGTAGACTGCTAATCTGTGAAGTCCAGGCAATTCAAGTGAGGATCATGAGGCCTGAATGAAGAGTGAATCAAAATGGCGGCCGTTAATTGCCAAGTATTCCTGAGGAGAACCAGGCCAAGATGTCTTTGTAAAATTTAAAAAAAAAGACCAGCCAGGAACCTTAAAGTTAACACAACACCAGCTCTGCATTATGAGGCACAGTAGTAACCAGCTCCTCTAAACAGCACAGCTTGCCAAGAGGAACTGACGGCCAAAAACCCTCACAAAATGGCGGCACCACTTCGAATAGCTCTAAATGGCCACCTCAAATTACCTCAAGAAAGACTTGGAGCACTCTGCAGGAGACTCTTGCCTTGTTGGGGCAATCTGTTATGCCCTGAAGTTTCTGAGGCCGGAAAACGGTGTTTAACGGCTCCGCGCTCACCTTCGCGCCCTCAGAAAGTGAAAAAGATGTTTGTGTTCCAACTGCCATTTGCATCAATAGGAATAGCAGCATGGTGGCGAGGCAGCACCAAGGCAGCCATGAGAGAAACATGGCTATCCAACTAGCAAGCAAAATGGCTCCGAAGACTATCAAAGCGATCAAGTCGAAAGGAGAGCTCACGGCGGTCTCTCCAGAGGCCGCCCAATGAAGGCTTACTTCAGAACGGTCGCCAGAACCCTGGCGACCGTTCAGCTTCTTCTGGAAACCGAATTGAGGTCAGTATCAGAAAGAGAAATAATTAAAGTATTTACTGGTTGAAGAATCCAGCGATAAAGTTCTAACTAATGCCTAAAACACCTCAGAGAAGAGTTAGAATGCATCTCGTTGGGCTTAGATTGAGTTAAGAACTGAAATCCAGTCAAGCCAAGGCGGCGTGTCGAAACACTTCAAACTCAGTCTCAGGGCTAACAGGCAGAAGTTATAACCCATGCATGGAGTCTCCAAGCAGTGCACAAAAGAATCAGGAAGCTTTCAGATTTGGGTTTTCCCAGATGTGCCAATATGATATCTCTAATAAAATAGCACCTTGAGGAAACTCAAGATTTCTTTCGTTGGGGGTGTTACTGGAACCCTGACAACCGGTTCCATGGAGAGAAGTTTTTGCGTGGCCTGGGCGGGGTGTGGTTTTGTGTGCTGCCTGCATCCTGTGGATGATGCTTCACTTGTTTGCACGGCCCAGTTGCTGGCATGCCTTGGACCAGTGCCGGCCCATGGACCGGGAGTTGGGGATCCCTGCTCTATACAATCCGAGCGATTGGATAGCTAGAATATTTCTCAAAACAGCCTCGCAAGTGATCCTGCAACTCCTCTTTCTCCAGCAAGGACTAAGTCACAATTGGCCAGAGCCACAAGATGCTTATCTGAGAATACAATAAAATGAGAGAAATAGCTACGTTTAATTCCTCTAATCGTCACCATATAATCCTTAATATAGGCTTTTTCCTAATCATTGGCTTTCTCTAATGGAAGTCTAGGAGTCCTCAAGTGTTTAAGAGCCGAGCTGGCGCAGTGGTTAGGGTGCAGTACTGCAGGCCACTTCAGCTGACTGCTATCTGCAGTTCAGCGGTTCTAATCTCACCGGCTCAAGGTGGACTCAGCCTTCCATCCTTCCGAGGTGGGTGAAATGAGGACCCGGATTGTTGGGGGCAATATGCTGACTCTGTAAACCGCTTAGAGAGGGCTGAAAGCCCTATGAAGCAGTATATAAGTCTAACTGCTATTGCTATTGCTATTTCATCTTCCCGGAGATCCTTGGAAGCCCGCAGTCCAAACATTGCTCAAATAGAATCCAAACAGAACTGTCAGTAAAGCTGCTATTATATCCCCACCACATTAGGCCAAAATGCTCTGGACTGCAAGCTTCACCATGCTGGTTTGGTCTTTAAAGCTTGCTGTGCTGATCTCTGCATCCGCTTCTCATCTACCCAGTTGCTTCCCATTATTGCTGCCTCCTCAGTCTCTGCTCACATGAGTTACAGTCCACTTCCAGATCAGCTCTTCTAGCCCTCCCCACACTTTCAAAACTCTTTTCATTCTGCCACACACACACCCAAACCTCCAAACAAAAAACACAACCACAATTCCAAATTCTCCAAAATAAAGCATTCAACACTTTTGGACACCATCTGATGAAGGGATTTTGAGGCGTGTCGAAAATACACTGGGAAAGGATCTCTGTGTCTTCTTCTACATAAAACAGTATTAATAAATTTGTTTTTAGGTTATGTTAGATGGTTGAGAGTTCAGAAACATAAAATCTGGTGAGGAATTAATATAAATGCAAGTAAACATGCCTGCTTAAACACTCCCTGAGGAGAAATACAACGTGTAGGGTGAAATCTAGAGATTGAATCTTTTGTGTGTTTCCATGTGGGTTGTAGGTAAGCAGAAGCAGGCATTTATTTATAGAAGAAGGCTGAAGAATTTCCTACACGGTTTCTCTAGAGATGGTGTCAAAGGTACCCTTAAATTGGACAGATTCTGCATGTACCAGGGATATTATAAAAAGGTTTTTTGTGACATGCAGCAGAGTCCTCTTCCCTTTCTACCCAACATGTGACAACCTGCCTCTCTCACATCCTTTATTTAAAGAGAAGGACAAGTTGTGCAAAATGGTCCTGAATATCATGCATATCTTCTTCTGTCCCAACTTCTAGTGCGTAAAATGTAGCCCAGCACTCACCAATCATCAAAAAATCAAAGAAAAGGTAGATAAGATGATCTTGCCTTTCCTTCTCTCAGTGAAATCCACTCCCCAGTCAGTTATTCTCAACATGCAGCATTTCTCCACCACATTTCAACCTCTTATCTGTCTTTTCATCAGCCTTCAGGAGGCAGAAAAAAGAACTAAAATTTAGTTGGTTTACATAACAAGCTTACCTTATCGTAAAATGAAGAAGCACAGTGGCTTAGAAAGCATAAAAATGAAGAAACTAAAAAAAAAAAAACACAGCAGAGCAAACATCTAGTATAGCTATGATTAACCGTCACATCTTCCTTACGAAGATCTTTCTTTTCTGAACTGGTTCAGCGAAAGCCTTGGCTCAATGCCTAGGATAAGAATCAGGTTGTTAGGGCTTTATGGAAAGTTTAATAAGAGTCGGGGCCATCTGAATCCTAGGGGAATCCTCCGCCATAGAACAGGTGCTACAAAAGGGGAAGCATACTCCTGGGTCTTTGCCAGGTTACCTTGTTTTGTAGAAGGAACTAAAGCACAACTAGCTTGCTGTATCTCATGGGGCAATTTGAGTTAATGGGAAACAGATGGTCCCAGAAATAAGTTGGCTCCACGCCATTCAGTGCTTTATAGACAATCGTCAGCATCTTGAATTGTACCTGGAAACTTCCTGCGGGCCAAAGTAATGGTGTTACATGGGTGTAACAAAGTGGACCCATAACTACTTGGGGTTGCTGCACTTTGGACCCGTTGCAGCTTCTAGATCAGTGTTTCTCAACCTTGGCAACTTGAAGATGTCCGGACTTCAACTCCCAGAATTCCCCAGCCAGTGAAGGGTCCGGATCTCTGCAGGCAGATCCTTCCACAGGGCCAGCGCAGCAACAGAGAAGGCCCTCCCCCGAGGAGCCACCAACCGGCATTGTCTTTTTCCCCCCCAAAGAATTATATACATTCAAGTCAGGACTCGACAATCAATTGCCAGGCCAGATTAATAGATGTTGAATTTTATGTCAATCCTTGTTTTTACAGTATTGTTTTTACTGTATTTTTAAACTCAAAAAAGTCACACTTAAAATGACATTATATACATTTTGTTTCCAAAATTCATATCTTGCCCTTATAAAACGCACTTTGTGTCACTAAAATGGATCACTAAATTTAGAAAAAAAAGTGAATTGAAAGTTCCAATTAACATATGAGTTTTTAGGAAGTGAACTAGAAATACTTTAGCATCATTAAAGACAGTATTTATACACAAAACAACCCAGAATTGAAACAAAATGTAAAATCTGATTCCAAAACCTTAAGAGTTGTTGTCTAAATGGAAATTACTTTGCTATGTCTTCATACCAACCATATAACTCTCCCTGGTATTTTTTAATCAGTGAGAGACTTTATGAAGCCAGTTCTAAATGTGTTCATTCTAGACCACAGAGCACAATTAAAATCTACTTTAGCTTTCACCACAATTCAGTGATAGATTTCTTCCTTCCCTTTAGAGGAAATTTAAAGGTGGAGGATGACCCGTGTAGGCAAGGTTATGGTTATACTAGTAGGAAACTGTCACCGCACTTATCCTTCCAATATTGCAAGAAATGGCTCCACTTTTCTAGGTGCAACTATAACACTAGAAAGAGCTGTAACTAACTTGTAGGAGACACATCCTTTCACCGAATGTAAGAACATTAATGAAAAGTTTTGAGGTGCGGAAAGCGTTCTTCCCCAATGGATGCCATTTCTTTCTTTTAAACATCAATGCTATATATTATAAATCATAAGTGAAAATTTCCTGCCCCCAAATTAGCTTAGTATGTCCTGGTGAAGGTCACACCTGAAATGGGATAGGCAATGTCATTGAGTCACTGCAGATTATGTCTTAACCCAGGCTGTTTGTTTACTTGTTTATTATCACATACGTATAACTACTCATTGAATACTCTGGACATTGTACACAATAAAAAAAAAAATCCAAGTAGTGATGATAAATGTTGATGATGCACGATTGATATTATCTAGTTGGGTAATGAAATGTCTGTATAAAACTTTAATAATTAATATTATTAAGGGTGGATAGCTAATTAAGATGTAAGGGAATTATACCAACATTATTAATTGTGAATAATTAATTAAGTTAAATGTTTTTTATGTAAAAAATTGAATTTGATGATGTATGTTGCATACAGCAAAACAGTCCAACAGATGAAATGTGAAATGGCAGTTTGGTTTAACTTTGAAGTCAATTTAAATTAAGAGACGAGGATGAAATGTTAAAGAGTGGGATGGGGAATTCGAGAAACATATTTAGCGATAGAGTTAGCAATAGCAATAGCAGTTAGACTTATATACCGCTTCATAGGGCTTTCAGGCCTCTCTAAGCGGTTTACAGAGAGTCAGCATATTGCCCCCAACAATCTGGGTCCTCATTTTACCCACCTCGGAAGGATGGAAGGCTGAGTCAACCCTGAGCCGGTGAGATTTGAACCGCTGACCTGCTGATCTAGCAGTAGCCTGCAGTGCTGCATTTAACCACTGCACCACCTCAGCTAATGCTGATGTTATTATAAGAGATTAGAAATTAAGGGCGATTCGTGATATTGTTTATGTATTAAGAAGAAAATAAGTGTAAGATAAAAAATATGGAAAGAGAGCAATATGGCTGAAATTGGAAACAGATATGATGCAAATTGGATTATGCTTATGAGAGGATGTACAAGAAAAGATCCGGACAACGCTTTGTTCATAAAATATGTTTTAAAAAATTGCAATAAAAAAGAAATATATGTCTGTATAAAACAATCAAGCTCAGAGAGCAACATGATCCAAATACAACGGTTTTAAATGTAAAAAGTGCATTCGGTTTTGGGGATAGCCTAGCCCAGGTACAGCAGATTTATACAAGGCAAATGGATCGGGGGGGGGGAGGGGAGAGAAGTAATGTGCCCAATTCATTTTCTCTTATTGTGTAGGGACTATAAATGATAAGTTAGGCATTTTGAGTGCATTTGAGAGACTTCCGAAAGTTGCATTGTCTCATGCGCTGTTTCAGTTATTCGTTCAGCCCATATTCTTAAATTTAAGAAAGCTCAAAGATGAATGGAGAAATCTGCATGTTAATCAATAAGTCACAGAACAGAGACTTGGCTCGGCAGTTATTATTGCTGTTAAAACTCCCATCTAAAGAATATCATTTCTTTCCTCAATCAGGCTGAACTCAGCCAAATATGATGTATTTTTCACATTTGATGTTTGCTTAATTAGGCTGCATGGGACAATAAACAACACTTCAACTTGTTGCACACTTATTCTGTGCAAGTCAATTCAATACAGCTAAACTGAAATGCAAAAAATAAATAAATCAAGTTTTCATCTGGAAATTCATTCAGGCATCACCCCAGCTAATTAGAAATAAAGAGTCAGAAAAAAGCTATAATTTTCTAAGAACAGAGTTTGAAAATTGCTGGTCTAAGAAAGGAATAATTAGCAAAATGTCATCACTGTACGATTTGTATGATATAAGATTACACAATGCATAAAAGCTCTCTCAGCTGGTAACCAAAATTTAGCAATTTGCTTCATTAATTCATTCTGTGGATAGCAACACATTTAGTGGTATTTAAAAAAAAAAAGGGATTTCTGGTGTAAAAGTAAAATATTATTATGCTGACAGGACGTAACAAAGCAATTATATTTTTACATGAAAATTGTATCTGCTAAGAGATAAAGGCTCAAACTAATGTCCTAAGGAAGAGGCCCATTTCAAGACCCATTTTGGGCTGGCATTTTGCTTCTCATCGAGGCCAACTTGAGGGTTGCTTGCAAGAAGGCCAGAGAGACAAACGCTCTCTTCTACTAATTCTTCTGTCCACTAACCCTGCACATCGAATTCAAGCCAAGCCAAGCCAAGCCAAGTAAACCTGGAATTGCAATAGCAATAGCAGTTAAACTTATATACCGCTTCATAGGGCTTTCAGCCCTCTCTAAGCGGTTTTACAGAGTCAGCATATCGCCCCCAACAACAATCCGGGTCCTCATTTCACCCACCTCGGAAGGATGGAAGGCTGAGTCAACCCTGAGCCGGTGAGATTTGAACAGCCGAACTGCAGAACTGCAGTCAGCTGAAGTAGCCTGCAGTGCTACATTTAACCACTGCGCCACCTCGGCTCTTTAGACCTACTATCCTCCATGATTTTATTAAATCTGCTTTCAAAGGCAATCAAGGCAACAGCCATCATCAAATCACATTGTAATGAATATTGCAAATTAATACTTTGCTTGCTTTTGTCTGTCTTAAAACTTTTCCTGATAAACATCATTGGACAGTTGCCAGCCCTCCTAACGTTTTGAGAGAGAAAGAAAATATCTCATCACTTTCTCATCACTTTCTCTGTATTATGCATGATTTTATATATTTTAACGATCCCCTCTCACCTCCCTTTTGCCTTTTCCCAAAGCTAAAGAATCTCACGTGTTCTCGTCTGGACTCTTGGGAATATTGTTTGTCGCCTCTGATCATTTTAGTGATCATTTATGCTTGCCTATCGCCATAATAAACATTTGATTTAATGTGTTGCCCGCTTCTACAATTTTTCAACTCTATTCCAATATATACATAATTCAGTGGGCTTTGATCTAAAATTTCCCAGAATTCCTTTTTAAAATCTGTGGTCACATTAGATACTTTTCAGGACAATGGGACTAAACCTGAATATTGTATAATAATTGCATATTATTGCTAGGATATTAATAATTGCTAGCAATAATACTACTAGAATTTCACACTGAGTTTTATGAATTTTGGGGTGGATGCCCCAATTTATTATTATATAGTTTTTCAAGATATGCTTTCTGTTTTTTCAGTTTCCTTTCTCTCCTAAGAAAGATCAGAGCAGGTCCAGACATACTGTATGTCTTGTATCTTATATAGTGGGGGGAATTTAAAAGACAAATGCAGAATTCAAAGAATTCATTAAGTCTTCCAACAAATTTCCAAATTCCATCTACAATTCCAATGTCCATCCGCCTTCAACATTTCTTTCACTTTCTTTCGTTTCTTGAAGTGAGTTTTCTTTTCTTTTACAGTTTCTTTAACGGTTCCACCACAAAATCGCGGAGGACAAAATCGCGCTCGACGAAAGCGCGCATTTGACGTCATCACAGCGCGACGAAAACATCGCGCTGTGATCGAAAAATGTAAAAATAAAGCTAAAACCTTACCCTAACCCTCCCAAACCTAACCCTAAACCTAACCCTAAACCTAACCCTTAACCTAACCCTAAATCTAACCCTAAACCTAACCGTTAACGTAACGAAAAACCTAACGCTAACCCTTAACCTAATGCTAAACCTAACGCTAACGCTCTAAACCTGACCCTAACCCTTAACCTAACCCTAACCCTTAACCTAACCCTTACCTTTATGTGAATCGGCTTGCTTTAATTTTAATTTTATTTCAATTTTTAATTTTTTTGTCGCACTGTGATGACGTCACATGCGCGCTTTCGTCGAGCGCGATTTTGTCCTCCGCGCTTTTGACGGGTCACGTCTTTAACACTATTAGAAAGCCATGCCAGCTCATCCCTGACTTAACTAAGCTTTTCTTACATCCTGATTGAACATCAATTATTGTGATAACCTCAGGGCATTATGAAGAGATTTGGCATTTTGCTACTTCCTTTCAGTATTATTATTTTTTTAAACCCAGGCCTCGTGGTTTTTAGAAAATTCCCTCTTATTTAAATTACTACATTGAGCTCAGCTGGCAGTTTTCTATTTTGCAGAGTTACATCTCATGCCAGATCACATTCACTCCATGAGATTAAGTATAGAGTTACCTGTCCACAACCAGTCCTTCCAAAATTGTTCAGAATAGGCATCCGTTGCTAATCACGAGATAGTTGAAATGAAGTTGTTGTGATGTCAGGCAAAAATATTTAAGGAGTGGAATTTGCATTGTGATGCCTGTTTTGTCACTTGTCCACCCACCCACTATGACACATATGGTTCTAACGCATAGTCACTTAGTCTGGGTGTGTTCAAATTTACTGAATTTATCAGAATAAATCCGAACATACCCAGCCTATGTGACAGCATTGCAACAATCTCTCTTGTATGTCTTTCTCCTTTTGTATGGCTTCCTGATTTGGCCCATTATTTTAACTGGAGTTTCCATACTCTTATTTCAAGATTTCTTGGATACATGAAGCAGTATAAAGTACTGTGGATTAAATAGATGCATGTAAAATGTAGAGCTGGGCTGCAGTGTTGGTCTCTGAAACTGTTCTGTACAAAGCGCTTTTATACTACTGACCCAAATTACAAACAGTATTGGATGGAATACAGTCTACAATTTGTTAAGAAACAGCTTCATTAGTCTCTCACCCTGAATTGTTAAACGCAACCATGGCAAATATAGATTTAAACTAGTTGGATCCGTTGCAGTTACAATTTGGTTCTGATACGCCATCACAGTGTGGCAAACACTGATTTGCACATAAAATAAAGCATGTGGTAGAGATGCTGCAGGATTGTAACTTTCCAACTACCACCGAGGAAATAAAATGATTGATTCTGCACTTATTTTAAGCAATTGTTTGCAAGCAATATATGTGTGTGTGTGTGTGTGTGTGTGTGTGTGTGTGTGTGTGCGTGTGTATGTATGTGTGTATGTATGTATGTATGTATGTATGTATGTATGTATGTATGTACTTAGCGTCACAACCCCTGGTATGCCCAAATATGGGAGGAGGCATACTGCTTCCTTTCTCTGTCTATCGGCTCATCACAAGAGACCATCCAGACAGAAACCCAATATTTTTACTGTTGCCTTTGTTACATTTGTGTTGCATTTGTGCTGCTAAATAAATACCAGGGGTATACCAGGGCATACCAGGGGTTGTGACACTAAATACATACCTATTTCCCTGGCTCAGCTGATAAAGGAGGAGAACCTTGTGGCTTAGTGGTTAACACAACTGCCTAATATGTAATACAGCATAGGTTCGAATCCCAGTAAGGGTATGGCTAGCTGATGAGAGCTAAATAGCTTGAAATAGATCTATACTAGTCTCCCTTTATTTATTTATCAGCACAAATACAACACACACACACACACACACACACACACACACACACACACATATCAGAGGAGCATTCCAAATTGTCTTTCATGTTTTTTTTCTTTTTTGTAAGTACACAAGAACAGTCTCTCTAAATTATCTTCTACCTTCATATATGCTAGTTGGAAATAGTTTATCATATGATCACAGCTTACGGAGAGTATACTGTGTCAAATTTTCTGGCTTAGAAATTCAACTTGCTCCTAGAAAAATTGTGCTTCTATGTTATCTTACAGCACAGTCCTATCCCTTCCCAGAAGTCCCGCCACGTTCAATTTTGTTCACTTCCAGAAATACAACATGACTAAGTTAAAATTATTATTAGGCACATTCTAATGGCTCAGTGCTACAAAAAGAAACATCTCTGGATAACTGTAATTCCAAAGCCCCAAAGTTAGCAGTGCTATATTAGACGCTGCAGAAACTTGGGGACGGGACAGATGGTAATAACTGCAGCCATTTAGTTAACCACCCTCCAGACCTTCCGCACAGCCCTCAAGACCTGGCTATCCCGTCAGGCCTGGGGATAAAGATCGTAATCTGTCCCCACCCGAATGATGAATGAATGTTGTGTATTATTTTTACTTATGTATCATTTTATGTTTACTGTTTTGTACCCCCCTCCCTATATTTTGTAAGCCGCCCTGAGTCCCCTCAGGGAAAAGGGCGGCCTATAAATAATAATAAAACTATAAAAAAACTAAACTATAATGCATTTAATCAGCTTGTAAATTGCTGCAAACATGCAGGAAATTCTGAGTGGAACAAATATTTGGCACTCTCCTCGCTATTATGAGAATTCACTCCTATTTCAGAGCAAAAAGTAATTTATCTCACCAAAAGATTTCCCAACACATAAGCCTGGCATGTTATCTTTGTTCCTCTTTTAAGAATTCAGCACTCTATGGCAAGCTGGGCAGCTAATAGGGGTAGCTCTACCCTGGGATGAAATCCTCCCGGTTCGGCGGAACTGGTAGGAATGATTGTCCTTGTTTCTGTGAACCGGTAGTAAAATAAAATAAAATTAAAAAAACTTCAGAGATTTTTCGGGTGAACCGGCAGAGAAAAAATGCTTTAAAAATCTAATCTAAATCTTAAAAATCTAATCTAAATCTTAAAAATCTAATCTAAATCTTAAAAATCTAATCTAAATCTTAAAAATCTAATCTAAATCTTAAAAATCTAATCTAAATCTTAAAAATCTAATCTAAATCTTAAAAATCTAATCTAAATCTTAAAAATCTAATCTAAATCTTAAAAATCTAATCTAAATCTTAAAAATCTAATCTAAATCTTAAAAATCTAATCTAAATCTCCACCCTGAAAGTGAGGTGCAACCCCCAAGGGAGTTTAACCGGCTCTGTAAGGGTACAAAAAAGGGGTACACCAGGGTTGCATCCTGTCCCCCTCCCTCTTCAACTTCTATATTAATCCCGATTGATCTTTTACAGAACTCTGATTTCCATCTTCCTAACTTAGCACAACGCAAAGTGCCAATTCTCTTATATGCTGATGACGCCGCTATCATTTCACATACCCCCGTAGGACTGAAGAGAGCAATTAGGGCAACACTCGGCTATTGCAGGCAAAACAATCTGCTCCTTAACTTCGATAAATCAAAAAAGTTTAGTTTTTGCTAAAAGACCAAGCCAATACTCATGGAAATTGGAAGGATATAGTTTGGAACAGGTTAGAACATTTAGACACCTTGGTGTGGTTTTCCACTCGCTAGGGACATGGAAGGCACACCTGGATCACACCTTGCAAGTAGCCATTAGGTCCTCAAATCCAATCAAACATTTCTTTTATACAGATGGAGGTCGGCTAATCTAAATCTAAAAAATCTAAAAAAAATAGCTTCCGACAATCGCGCGGCTTACAACTGAGCTTTTTTCCCACTGAAAAAGTGAAAGTGAAAGTGAAAAAAGGTTGGCCACGCCCACCCAGTCACATGATCCTACCAAACCACGGCCGCAGAACCAGTGGGGGGTGGGGGAATAGATTTCACCGCTGCCTTTACCACTACAGTCTCTTGGCATGCAATAAATCTGTTGGGTCTTGGCCCAGGAGGAGGAGTAGGAGTGAAGGTTGGAGGCAGAGGGCCACTGACTTGGATTTCTCAGAGCAAGCACTGAGTCAGCCTGGATGCGTTCAATGAAGCAGCTTTAATAGCAATAGCAATAGCAGTTAGACTTATATACCGCTTCATGGGGCTTTCAGCCCTCTCTAAGCGGTTTACAGAGTCAGCATATTGCCCCCAACAACAATCTGGGTCCTCATTTCACCCACCTCGGAAGGATGGAAGGCTGAGTCAACCTTGAGCCAGTGAGATTTGAACCGCTGAACTGCAGAACTGCAGTCAGCTGAAGTAGCCTGCAGTGCTGCATTTAACCACTGCGCCACCTCGGCTCTTTCTGTAATGTCTTACAACTGCTCCAGAATTTATGTTATCAACACCTAGGGAGATCTCTCTCCTTTCCAATCTCGGTAAAATTTGCAGCGCTTGGTCAATTGTGCGAGGGAAAACAATCAGGTCTAATAGATCAATTCATTGTTTCCATTATCTCTCTCTTCTCTTTTTCTCTCCCTCTCTCTATTTCCAAGCTACATCGCAAATTGGACTTGGTTATTGAGTCGTTTAAAAAAAAAAGAGAGAGAAAAGTAACACAGGATCACTTTTCCTTTCGACTATTCCGTGGCCTCTGGGGCAGCAGGAAAATAAAAACGTTACCAGAATCGCAGCTTGAGAACAGACATTCAGAAGTTTGTTTTAAGTGCATGTTTTTCTTAAGGGCTTTCTATTTATATAACAAATCAAATCTTTACACTCAACTTAAAGCCCATGGATTTTCAGGTTTACATTAGATGCTAAAATTCTTAGCGGGGCTTGAAATAAGTTATGAAACTAACTTGCTTATGTAAGTCACTTGCCAGAAGATCCACTCTCTTTTCCAAGAGAGTGCAGAGAGGAAGAGTACAAAATGATATTTTTGATATTTTTATTCTTTACCCTGCCCTAAAACTGAGTTCTTATCCAAGGAAGTGGGAAACCTAGCCACAGATTAAGAATAAATATTAAGTAAAGTAAATAAATATTAAGGAAATATTTGTAAAAGTTTTTTTTTTTCAAAATGTTCATTTAAAAAAAATGAAAGAAATGGAATAATTTTTGGGCAGCTCTGATTTTTCAATCAATAGCAATAGCAATAGCAGTAGACTTATATACCGCTTCATAGGGCTTTCAGCCCTCTCTAAGCGGTTTACAGAGAGTCAGCATATTGCCCCCAACAATCTGGGTCCTCATTTTACCCACCTCGGAAGGATGGAAGGCTGAGTCAACCCTGAGCCGGTGAGATTTGAACCGCTGAACTGCTGATCTAGCAGTAGCCTGCAGTGCTGCATTTAACCACTGCGCCACCTCGGCTCATTTTATAAATCATTTTATTTAATAACCCAATACAAGCATGTCTCTTTCAGATAGCGAAGCCATTACACAGAGTGAGGTTTGATGTTGATATCTTATTCTATTGCACCAAAGGGAGTCGGAAGTCATCTTTTCTTTCTTTTTTCCCCCTTTCCCTCTTATCTTCCTACTGTTTTCTTTTGCATTCTTGTATTTCATATAATAAACTAATGAAAAATAAATAAAGGGAACGGATGAGAAAGCCCTCTTCTCCTAGGCTCAAACAAGACTGTAAATCGTGTGAATGGAAATCAACCTGCATGATTATTGATGACATATCATAATTCTTCCTATATCTCACCAGCTGTGCTTGACTTCTCCGTATGCTCATCCTACTCAAGGCGTACAAGTCAGAAGTGCAAAATAAAATTCTGTATAGTGACGGCCAATTCAGACACAGAGAAGAAGCTGCTTGAAATGCCCTGGGCAAATACTAAGGCAGTGTTTCTCAACCTTGTCAACTTGAAGATGTCTGGACTTCAATTCCCAGAATTCCCCAGCCAGCATTCGCTGGCTGGGGAATTCTGGGAATTGAAGTCCAGACATCTTCAAGTTGACAAGGTTGAGAAACACTGCACTAAGGGATACTGGCAATTTGGCACGCGAGGCTGACGTGGATGAGAAACATTCAAGTCAACTGGAAGCAGAAGAAGATAAGAAGCTGGATCCAGGTGCTTCTCCCAGCCCTAGAGCAGGTAGGGCTCTGGGCAGAGGAGATCTCAAGAGCTTTGAACATGATAAGGGCATTCCATTGAAGATCCAGCAAGTCTCTCTTGGGGGAAACTGCTATTTGCTGGAACACATTTGCCTCCTGAACATAATACCTGAGAAAGATTTCTTTCATAGAACTCAGAGAGCTCCACATTTGGACTACTTAAGTTTTAGACCATGGCCTCTGTGCGTTTCTGTGCACACACACACACACCCATTCCGCCACTTTGGACTTTGACTACTAGGAACTCACGACATGTGGGCTGTCTAGGAATTCGGTGCGTTGCTGCTCTGTATATTTGCACACAGGCCCTATCTACCACTGCTTGTATTTTATTAAATCCTAAGTAAAGCTTCTTGTAATTACTCATCATTGTATATGTCTGACCCGGGACAGGACAAGTATTCATTTTCTGATTACAACCTTCCCTATTAAGACTATTCCAATCAATATTTGGAGAAGATAAATCCTACACCTGCAAATGGAAATTGATTTTAATTAAAATCCAGTTACTTAACACCCAAGTTAATCCAAAAAGGCAAAGATGAAATTGGGTGAAATACGTATATATAAAAAGAAGACTTATCAATGCTGGTATCACATTCACTTAAAATCCAATACTTCTCACATAGGTTATATATCCCTTGCCTATGGCTGTGACTTTAAAAAAAAAAAAGCTTTGAGACTTAAATTTGATGGCATATTTTTGTACTTTAACTCTCAGATAATGCAATTTCCTAAATATGTACATTATGGGTAAGATACCACAGATAGTGCTGCCATCAAATCTTCTATCAACAGTCTCTCTCTCTCTCCCTCTCTCCCTCTCTCTCTCTCTCTCTCTCCCTTCCTCCCTCCCTCCCTCCTTCCCTCTCTCTTTCCAGAGATTTCGATCTAAATAAAGAGGCTATAAATAAATTCTACAAGAAGTTGGTAGTTTCATAAGAACCAAATCATGCCAAACCCAACAATCAATAATAGAAATTCAATATGTATTTCAAGTTTATAAAACAAAGTTATTTTTCAAATATAAATAATCACACTAAAGATGGGGGAAGCAGAAGAAAGTGTAGTTTAAAAAAGAAACATTCTGATAGTTAAAACTTCAAACGTATAGAGAAAGAGAAGGAGAGGAGGGAGGAAGAGAGAAAAAGAGAAGGAGAGAGGGTAGGAAGGAGAAGACAGGGGGTAGGAGTAGGGGAGAAGTAAGGGAAGGAAGAAGGGGAAGGAGAGGAGGAAGGAAGGAAGTAGAGAAGGAAGGGAGGGAGAAAAGAAAAGAAAGAGAAAACAAGGTGGTGTCACAGCAGGCGTGAAGGATGGTAAACAATACATTCCAAATTATACCTTATATCCTTTTAAATGGAATAATAATAATATAAGAATGGCAAAGAAAAAGAATAACTATGTGAATGTATACCTATAACTGTATGTAAGAGAATAAAATGACAGTAAAAATATAAAGCACAATATAGGTAAATAATACTTGATCATAAGTAGCTAAGTATAAATAAATAAAGAAATGTATATAAAAATGGATAATGAATAAGGAGATAATGAATGAAAGATAGAAATGTATAGAAGGGAAAACACTAACTGCAAAGAAACCGATTCGGAACTGCTGTATGATATACGATGGAACTTATTGTTCCTATGTTGTTTTTAAGTTATGTGGTTATTTTGGTTGATGTGTTTATGTGTTCAGTTGATGTGCTTATGTGTATAAAATAATAATAATAATAATAATAATAATAATAATAATAATAATAATAAAAACTTCCAACGTACTTATGCAGTTTAAAATATTGAGTAAGGATGTAATCAGGACTAATACAGGATCCAAAGTAAGAAGCAAGACCGAAGTGTTAAATTATATTCAAAACTGTGAACTGGAATTCTTCAACTAATATGTAAAGTGGCTGGAAAAAATATTTAGCACCCGCAGACACTTTAGACACTTTGCAAGAAATCATTTAAGTGAAGTGGCTTCATTTACAAGCCTTTGCAATATTTTGTCAAAGCTTTTTATTTGAAGATAACCCACTAACTTGTGCTGTAGTTAAAATTTCAAAATTTAGATAAAAAAAACTGGAAAGTTTCACAAGTTTAGTTCCTTCCTGCCTGGCAGCCTCTGCATAGCAGAGAATCAGTGGTGGCTGTCCTCTGAGGTCTTAAGCAGAGGCTCCACTTTGGCCCTGACAAAACCGCTTCAATTTGCTAAGAAAGATGGGATGACTCAAGCGCATAAATAATACCTCTGAGATTAAAAATGTAGGCCTTCCTGTGAAGCAGAAGAAAGAAAAACCCAGCTGTTTCTGTACCGCTGTGACCAAGGAGAAAAGTATCATAGAACATTCCTAATGCTGAAGGATTCCCTGACTGTGATACAACTGATAATTTTATCTACACGGGTAGGAAAAATGCAATAATGTCCTCCGGTTCCACCACAAAACCGCGGTAGACAAAAGCGCGCTCGACGAAAGCGCGTACGTGACGTCATCACAGCGCGACGAAAACATCGCGCTGTGATCGGTAAATGTAAAATTAAAGCGAAAACCTTACCCTAACCCCCCAAAACCTAACCCTAAACCTAACCCTAAACCTAACCCTTAACCTAACCCTAAACCTAACCCTAAACCTAACCCTTAACCTAACGCTAAACCTAACGCTAACCCTTAACCTAACGCTAAACGTAACCCTAACGCTCTAAACCTAACCCTAACCCTTAACCTAACCCTAACCCTAAACCTAACCCTTACCTTTATGTGAATCGGCTTGCTTTAATTTTATTTTTATTTCAATTTTTAATTTTTTTCGTCGCGCTGTGATGACGTCACGTACGCGCTTTCGTCGAGCACGCTTTTGTGGACTGCGGTTTTGACGGGTCATGTGTCCTCCCATCTTTTTTTAAAATTACTTGAGGAATTGGGGGGGGGGGAGCTTGTTCATTCTTTATTAGAATCATCGAAGCATCCTGTCAAAATCTTTCAGACACCGGGTGGTTTGCTGGTGTCGTTACTGCCAAGTGTGAGAACAGAAGTCTTAATCCCCGCAAATCGTCACCTCTTCGGATTACTAACCTGAAGCTGCCCCAGCTATTTTTAGATTGTGAAGTCTTGGAATCAGAAAATGGCTTTCACTTGGCATAAGTAAATGTTTCCTCATCACTGGAGGAAAACCATGTTAAAAACCCTCAATCTACCTCTCACTATTCATTTTTAGCACACGGAATCTTATGGTTTCCAAATCCCCACTCCTACTCCAAAGCTACAAGATGTATCAAGCACACGCTGGCATCAGAATCTAATCGCAACTCTCATGCTCTTTTGATGCCCTATTTTCAGGTCTACCACCAACATGAACAATGCTAATGGGACAGATTTACATCTGTGGATTGCACCTTCTCTGCACCTGAAGAGTTTAATTTTACGTTCTCTCTTTTCTCATTTGCTTGCCTGCCAGTATATCAATATACCAAAGCTGTTGTGCCTCAGCAGGAGCCGTTGGAGCTGCCACCAGACTCGGACAGCGAGGGGCCCTCTGAGTCGGCTCTGGAGGATGTGGAGGACCCTGGACAGGGTTCCGACTCCGAGCAGGGCGCAGAGAGGCTGGTTGGCCACCAGGAGGCGCCTGAGCCTTGGACCAGTGGGGAGGAGACAAGGGAGAGTGAGCCGGACGCCAGCAATGAGTTGTTCCTGGATGCCAGGAATCGAAGAGCTAATAGGCGTCAGGAACAGTTGCGCAAGTACAGGAGGTAATTGCACTCAGCTGGTGGTAATTAGGCTCCTCTCCAGACTATAAAAGGACTGCTTGTGCACACGCCCCTCTTGCAGAAGTCAATGCAGGAACTAATGTCGGAGAACATTATTGTGAGCTTGGCAGGCTGGATTGCTGCCCCAGCTTGTCTGTGCTGGTTTGCTGCCAAGGACCTGTCTGTCTGTTAATTAAATGCCATAATTTATCTTTGGCTCGGAGTGTGTGTTGGTGTGGGACGAGGGGGGTCAGAACACAAAACTATCCAATTCAGTTAGTGTGCCTATTGGTGTTTTTGAGGGTTAGTTACAGGGATGGGATTCAGTTGGTTTGGACTGGTTCGGGTGAACTGGTAGTTCCGGTAATCAGTTGACCCTGCTCTATTCTGTCCTAGATTTCCTTTGTTTGAAGCCCAGGTGATTGCCACGTCTCAGCTGTTTTACTCACTGCAGGAAAAGGTAAGATGTACTGCTGATTTGAAATGCAATGTGCACATGTGCAGCGCATGTTTGGTGCGTGTGCATGCAAAGCAAACCAGTTGTTACACCGGTTGAATCCCACCACTGGTTAGTTAGTACTGCCTTAGGAGAACAAGGAAACTCAAGGAGACAAGGAAACTTACAAGGTGGCAGGGAGGAGAAATCATTTCAACTCCAACAAAATGGACATTCAGGGATAATAGTAATTTAAAAACGGCAGGTAAATCAATTCTTTCTGTTTTGAAATTGTAGGCAAGTTCAGTTATTATACTTAACAGCTTACAGTTGGTTAAGTTTTTAAAACTATTTTATTGCACAAGGGTTTTGGAATGCCTAGAATTGTGAAATCTTACTGTATTTAAGTCAAAACATCTCCTTTTTTCCACAATTTGGTTTAGATGCATGAATGGTGTTTAAAAGTCCCAAACTGTCAGTTTGAGAATGTATCCTGGATTATTCTAATTGTACAGTATTTTCAAAAACAACTATTGTAAAGCAATGCACTAGACTAGGTGTTAATTGTTTGTAAGAACCCTGGAATAGAGAGATAGAATATTCGTTTATTAATATATTAGTAGTCAAAATTCTTAAACATTATTAAATTTATGAGCTGTAAACCATAATCATAGCAGTAGCTACCACCAAAAATCAAAACTCTGCATGACAAAGCGAGAAATCGAACTGAAAAGCATGTGCTTGGCAATGCAGCCCTTGTAACCTCATTTAATTGTTAAGAGATGCCCCAGCCTCACCAATTCTTAGGTTAAAATCTCACACAGATTAGAGTAAATTAATTTTCAATGGGTTTCCTCATGACCATCGTTCTCACTTAGCTGTAATATCAGAGACACAAGTGCTGACTATCTCTCGACCTCCAGATTTTGCTTCTTCAGATTGGGAGATTGAAGATCTGCTCTGTATTTAGAGACAACCAGCGATGGGTGCTTTCCCCTGATTTGGATAACAAGGACCAATACAGGGATATTTCAGTAAAGCAATAATTCACCATGCAAATGAATAGGATTGGAAAATATAATGTAAATATGTAGAAGTAAAACATGGCCTGCTCCAGGGGTGGGTTTCAACCGGTTCGCGGCGGTCCCTGCGAACCGGTTGGTCGGCGAACCCAGAAGTAAGTAACTTCCGGGAACGGTGAAGGGCCCACTCGCGCGCCCGCGCACCTGCGCACGCTCCTTACCCGGTTTTGATGAGTTCTGCGCTTCCACACATGCGCAGGACACATACAGCGCCTGCACGATCCTCCAGGAGCAGCTGGAGCATCGCACAGATGCTAGTACGCATGCGTGCACCACGTGCACACACGCGCATGTTGTATGCGTGCACGCGCGCGGCGCCGGCCCCGTTCCAACCGAACCGGTTGGAACGGGGCGAGAAACCCACCCCTGGCCTGCTCCAACGGTGACCCTGATTCTGTTTACTTTGTTATATGGCTATTTTGTTCTTAAAATATTACACTCCTGGCAAATTATGCTAACGACATTTGTATTTTCCCTTACCAATGGTCAGAGGAGCTGACCACCACAGCACAGAGCGGCGATCAAAATCTCTGCCAAATTTTATATTTTCATGGAAACCAAATTGTATTTAAAAGTTTTGCATAGCACAACAGCAGCCTAATAAGTGAGCGCATCGTTTTGTGCCAGACATGTGGCTGCACACAAGGTTTCTTGGTCTTCTCTCACTGAAACATGTCATCAGCACCTAACTTAGTAAATGTTCCAGGACACTTCGGAATCCATTCATCCCATGGTAATAAGGAACAGCCCAAGAGCACATTAGGTCTAAAATACTTAGAAGAATTACTCATGTTGGCCAGAAGAGTTGATACAAAGAAAGATAGTCGCATGAAAACTATAAAATGGAAATTCCTGTAGTTTTTCTTTTGCACATTTACTGCCGTGTTTAGAATGCTTTCCTAAATTGTGTTGACATGCCAAATTTCCAACGGAAATGTGGAGGAATTACTGAAACTAAAAGTTGTAAGATAATCCTGCCTCACACTTTCCCCTCCTTTATAGCATCTCAAAGCAAAGAAAGCATTGTCTCTATAATCACCGTAGCCTAACTGATGTGTCCTTCCCCTTTGTTTTTCCCATTCCTCTGGACAACTAACACAGAAATTTGGCATTTCAACATAGGCTAGCGAAGTATTCTAGACACGGCAGTAAATGTGCAAAATTGGATTTCACATCTTGTGGACTAGTGGAGAGACAAGGTGTGCTTATTTTCCTCCCACCTAAAAAAAACCTGTGACTATAATAAAGAATGCTTCCATATTCTATCTGATTATTCCTTTCTCTATCCCCAGAGTTACAAGAGAAGACTGTGATGCATTCTCAGCATGAGGAAGGTTTGATGTGCTCAGAAGCAGGGTGGGAGAGTTAATGAACTGTTGATTTGCAATAACGATGATTAGGCTGATGTGCGCATAGCCAAAGCTTTGGTCACAGGTTTCTGGGAGGGTACAGGCCCAGTTGAGTCACAGTTCCCAACAGCAGTAGCAACAGCACTTAGACTTATACACCTCTTCATAGTGCTTTATAGCCCTAAGTGTTTTACAGAGTCAGCCTATTGCCCCCAACAATCTGGGTCCTCATTTTACCAATCCTAGAAGGATGGAAAGCTGAGTGAACCTTGAGCCCATCAGGATCGAACTGCCGAACTGCCGGCAATCGGCAGTCGGCAGAATTAGCCTGCAATACTGCATTGTAACCACTGCGCCATCATGGCTCAATACTTGAAACGTGCAAGAAGGGAAGCTTTGGTTGACAGATTACAGCTTTTATCTTTTCCCAATAATCTGGGAGTTGGGCTACCTCATATTCCATCCGCCCGGCCCCTCCCTGAATTTATTGGAGACTGACCAGCTGACTGCCTTGACCATCTGCCGATAAGATCTCACAGGTTGGCCCTTCTCCGGGTGCCGTCGACCGGACAATGCCGGCTGGCGACCCCTCGGGGGAGGGCCTTCTCTGTAGCTGCTCCAGCCCTGTGGAACGATTTACCCGTAGAGATCCAGACCCTTCCCACTCAAACATAGCTAAAGAAATCCAGACCCTTCCCACTCAAACATAGCTAAAGAAAAATAAAGACGTGCTGTTTTCAGAGTCATAATTCACTAAATAAGCAGTTCCTCTGATTTGTAGCCCATTCTTCAAGGGCATTGATTGATGGCATACTGTTTTGTCCATCTCGTATTCCAGTGATAAAAGCTTCCCCTCCTCCGGAAACTTCACTTAGTGCAACCACGTCACATTGCAAATCATGAGTGGGGAATAACACTTTTAGAACTTACATTTCAAAGGGAGCTTTGTGACTTGTGGTGCAATCGTGTTATTAAGCCATTACATGTGCACTGTATATTATCAACACAGCAATGTTTATTCTGCACCCTATTTGTAAATATAATTCTATTCACAGTGTGACTATTTACAATTGCTTCCAATGTTTGTAAGCCATCTGGGGGAGGGTTATTATCCTGAAAGGTACGACATGAATAACCGTCACTAATAAATGATAGATTTAGATTTAGATTTATTTGTATGCCGCCCTTCTCCAGGAGGGACTCAGGGCGGCGAACAACTCAAAGGGGGAAAAGGGAAACATAGAACACAATACAAGTGGTTAAAATAGCCAAGAATCACACAACCACACAGGTCGAGAGGGGAGGGGAACTCATCAACCCCAGGCCTGCCGGCAAAGCCAGGTTTTGACGGCTTTTCGGAAGGCCTGGAGAGAGGTGAGGGGCCGAATCCCTGCAGGGAGTTCGTTCCAGAGGGCCGGAGCTGCCACAGAGAAGGCCCTCCCCCAGGTAATAGCCAGGTGGCATTGGCTGGTGGACGGAACCCGGAGGAGGCCGACCCTGTGAGATCTAATGGGTCTGTGGGAGGTAATTGGCAGCAGGCGGTCTCTCAAGTACCAAATAATAATTGCCACTAATAAAGGATAGAAATAATATTCAAAGAGAGACGGTTTTGTGTAGTGGTAGACACCAGGCTAAAAACTGGGAGATTGTGAACTGTCATCTTAGGAAGGAAGCCAGCTGGATGGTCTGGAGCCAGTCACTCCCCCTCCGCCCTAGAATAGACACTGTGGCAAACCACTTCTGAAAAAACCTTGCTAATAAAACCACAAGGACTTGGACAGGAGACAAATAATACTCAGCCAAGGAGAACCTTAGGAAAAGGGACAACACACACGGCACCTAGACCAGTGGTGGGATTCAGCCGGTTCACACCTATTCGGGAGAACCGGTTGTTAACTTTCTAAGCAGTTCGGAGAACCCGTTGTTGGAAGAAATCTTATTTTGTTTTTTTCCCCACTTTACAGGGCTAATCCTATAAGGAAGGCAGGAAGGAAACATTCTGGTGTTGTTTCTAGCCTAATCTTCATTGCCCTGCTTACAGAAACTGCCTCTCCGGTTAACCCTTATTACCATTGTAACAGCTAAGGCAGTGTTTCTCAACCTTGGCAACTTGAAGATGTCCGGACTTCAACTCCCAGAATTCCCCAGCCAGCGAATGCTGGCTGGGGAATTCTGGGAGTTGAAGTCCGGACATCTTCAAGTTGCCAAGGTTGAGAAACACTGAGCTAAGGTGAAGCGCCCATTGACTGAGTGACGTTGAGTTGGCCACACCCACCCAGTCACATGACTACCAAGCCACGCCTACCCAGCTGGTCATTAAGGGCAGAGAACCGGTTGTTAAATTGTTTGAATCCCACCACTGACCTGGACACCCGCACATCAAGCCTACCTGGACTGACTGCAGCATGGACTGCAAGAGCACTACCTCCTCTGTATAGCTTGTTTGGGCAACATGAGTGATGTGCACACACACCAAAAAAGGAAGCAGTGATGAGGACACCCCTTTCTGTATTCCAGAGATGGGAAGCTACGGCCCCTTTGTGACTTGTGGACTTCAACTCCCAGAATTCTCAAGAATTCTGGGAGTTGAAGTCCACAAATCATAAAGGGGCCATAATTCCCCAGCGCTGCTGTATACAAATGTAACCTTGAAGCAGTGGTGGGATTCAGCCGGTTCGCACCTATTCGGGAGAACCAGTTCTTAACTTTCTAAGCAGTTCAGAGAACCGGCTGTTGGAATAAATCTCATTTTGTTTCTTTCCACTTTACAGGGCTAATCCTGTAAGGAAGGCAGGAAGGAAACATTCTGGTGTTGTTTCTAGCCTAATCTTTATTGACCTGCTTACAGAAACTGCCTCTTTGGTTAACCCTTATGACATTGTCACAGCTAAGGCGAAGCACCCATCAACCTGAGTAATGTTGAGTTAGCCACGCCCACACAGTCACATGGCCACTAAGCCCCGCCTACCCACCTGGTCATTAGGACAGAGAACCGCTTGTTAAATTATTTGAATCCCACCACTGCCTTGAAGGGACTGAAAGGTGAACCGAGAGAGCCGAAGTGGCGCAGTGGTTAGGGTGCAGTACTGCAGGCCACTTCAGCTGACTGTTATCTGCAGTTCAGCGGTTCTAATCTCACCGGCTCAAGGTTGACTCATCCTTCCATCCTTCCGAGGTGGGTGAAATGAGGACCCGGACTGTGGGGGCGATATGCTGATTCTGTAAACCACTTAGAGAGGGCTGAAAGCCCTATGAAGCGGTATATAAGTCTAACTGCTATTGCTATTGAACAGTTCGGCCTTCTTGCTTTCCCATAGGAAGCCTTAGGTCAACACCATTCCCGCTTCTTGAATAATGATTCTCAAATTACGCCATACCCAGCTGTGCGCTAATGCTGAATCACAGGCAACTCTCAGAAGACATCCAGGTGCCAGGAACCGAGACATGAATAGGTCAAATAGCGACAGCTTGGATTATATTGGTGTCTATGCCAAAACTGAAAAAGGAGGATTTATCTATCTTTTTTTTTTTATGACCAGGCCAAATAAGTTACTATTTCCTCAGTCACATTTACAGCCTCTAAGAGCTTTTGCCAGTCTAGGAATGCCCAAGAAGGGCAGGGCCTCTGCATGGCCTGAAAGAAATTCATTTTTCCTGGGAAAAGTAATTGAGGCTTACCACACAAGTTTGTTTACACAGAGCCAAAAATTTCTGGATCTAATCCTGATAGTTCCTGGCACTGTGATTATAAAGGACAATCCAGCAGAGCAGCCTAACCGAAGTTTTCCAAATCCATACACTGAGGAAGAACCAGAATGTCCTGAATAAAAAAATAAAATAAAATCCATTGGCCGGTGCCTTTCATTAAAGAAATAGTCAAATACACACACACACAAACACACACTGTTGCAACCAAGTAATGAAGAGAAGCAGTAACATCAGCAGAAACCAAGGTGATGCCAAATTGACATCATCACATAAATGCCACATTTATAGATTTTTAAGACATCATCATATACATGGGGCTACCCTTGAAAAGTGTTCGAAGACTGCAACTAGTCCAGAATGCAGCCACGCGAGCGATACAGGGTGTACCTTAGGTACACCCACGTTACACCGATCCTCCGCGAGCTGCACTGGCTTCCTATTGGTCTCCGGACGCAATTCAAGGTGTTGGTTATTACCTTTAAAGCCCTACATGGCTTAGGGCCAGAGTACCTGCGAGACCGCCTACTGCCACACACCTCCCAATGGCCGGTGAGATCCCACAGGGTGGGCCTCCTTCGGATACCGTCAGCCAGACAATGCCGGCTGGCGGCTCCCTGGACGAGAGCCTTCTCTGTGGCTGCTCCGACTCTCTGGAACCAGCTACCCCCAGAAATCCGGACCTCACCCACTCTCATGGCCTTCAGAAAAGCTTTCAAAACCTGGCTGTTCCGGCAGGCCTGGGGCTGTTGACCTCATTGTCGAAGAAAAATTAAAAGATGTATGTAAATCATGTGTGAAAAAAAGCCTCATATGAGAATTTTCCAGCTTCAGTTCAAGAAGCTCTAGCACATATAACATTTATAAACTTGGAGCAAAGACAAAATGCAAAAACCTCAGTTTTGGAAAATAAGCTTTCTGTTTGTAGCTCATACACTCCTATGTTTCCAAAGCTGTGCCATCTGGTCCTTGTTCCCAAACATGATTTAAATTTTAAAGTTCAAATCGGGCTAGAATTCTCGTTCCCCCAAAAGTCCAGACTTGGAAAAAAGAGGCATCATTCTGACATATCACTCCTCAAAACTCAGTAGAGTTGCTAATGTCACCGCCTTTTCCTTCCTTTCAAATCCTTTGTGGAGAATAGCACGGTGATTATATAAGGAAACAACTCTTATGTAAGGCAAAAATTAGTGATGTTTAATGGTATAGTGATGCCATTTGTGGTTACGCTTGTTCTAAAAATGTCCAGAACAAACTGCCCCGAAGAACCTAAATAGGAAAAAAAAAGACTCTTTATACTGTATTCCTAGTTAGAAAAAATATTGAGAATTATACTACGGTTTTCTGTACTGTAGGATCTGACGAGGAATACTATTTGAAGCACTTATTTTAGGACAGCCCAAGAATATCTTAGATACGTGATGGTGCAAAGTATTTTTTAACTTAACTTTTTAAACTTTTAATAAATTTATACGCCGCCCAATCCCGTAGGACTCCCGGCGGCTTACAGAAACAAGTTAAAATAAGGAGTTAAAAATAAAAAGAAACAATTTAAAAAGAAACAATTTAAAAAACAACGCACCATACACTCAATCTTGGTGGGCCCGGACCTCGTTCGTGTGGTCAACAGCCCCAGGACTGCCAGAATAGCCAGGTTTTAGTGGCTTTTTGGAAGGCCGAGAGAGTGGGAAGGGTCCGGATCTCTACGGGTAGGTCGTTCCATAGGGTCGGAGCTGTGGCACGACAAAACCGTGCTCGACTAAAGCACGCCCGATTAAACCACATCGCTGACGTCATCAACAGGGCGACAACAGCGAGCGCGGAGAAAGAAGAGCGCTTTAAATAGCGCTTTGAAAGCAAGCCGATTCAACTTAAGGTAAGGGTTAGGTTTAGGGTTAGCTTTAGGGTTAGGGTTAGGGTTAGCTTTAGGGTTAGGGTTAGGGTTAGGGTTAGGTTTAGGGTTAGGTTAATGGTTAGGTTTAGGGTTAGGGTTAGGTTTAGGGTTAGGTTAATGGTTAGGTTTAGGGTTAGGTTTAGGATTAGGTTTAGGATCAGGTTTAGGGGGGTTAGGTTTAGGTTTAGGGGTTAATTTTAGGTTTAGCGTTTACAGTATGCTTCTTTCTCCGTGCTGTTGTTGCCCTGTTGATGACGTCAGCTACGCGGTTTCGTCGAGCACGGTTTAGTCGAACGCGGTTTTGTGGTGGAACCGGTCGGAGCAGCTACAGAGAAGGGCCTCCTTTTTTGAAAAGGTACTTCAAAGTATTCTCTTGTAAAGGAGAAAGCCGAAAGCCGCCAGGAGATGCAAAATTTATTCCGCTTGGAACAATATAGCAGCATTAGTAAAACACTACATCAGTCTATCCAGAAGCATAAATCTGCCCTCCTCCCTGCTGTGTCGCCGAGCTTGGCCTTCACACATAATAATCAATCTGGAAGCATAGATAGCTGAAACAAAGATAAATGGCTGTTTTATATCACACGGAATTGAATTCAGCTCATGGAGCAATCTGAGACAAATGGATAATCAGCTGCAATTCTTTTTTTTTTTTAAAGGTACAACATAAACCTCAAACAAATTTCCCTCTTCTTCTTTTTTCGTAAATATGTTTTATTTTCATTTTCATTTTCATTTCATACAGTCACATATATACTGTGCATAACCGGGGCCATATAACATTGAGCAATAAACACAGCCATTCCTCTTGTCAACAATACCCCCCAAAATACAAACCCAATGTACCACTTCAACCCTCCATACACCCTTTCTTTCACCCCCCATCAACTTTCCTTTCTCCCCTACAACATTCCCCTCTACCCTACTTCCCCTCCCCCTCTATCACTCCTCTCTCCCAACAAATTTCCCTCTTCTGAACTCAAAGGAAGAAGGGAACGATCTACAAGCTTGCGTTGCAAAATAGGATTGCTCCTCAGCCTTTCAACCCACTGCCACATGCAGGAAATTTCTTACCCCTTAGTCTGAATAACTGACTGCAGACAGTAATAGGTTACTACCACCACCGGCAGTTTTCACCCTGGGGGCAGACATCGAGAGTCAGCCTTCACAGAGACGTTTTTCTCTTAAAGTTGGGTTGAAGCCTTTCGAAGCTTTCTAACTGAAGCGGGAGGACATCTGGTGACATGATGATGTCACTGGAAGGAGACCAGTCCTTTGGGGCAGTGGTCACCAGAGTGGTCCGCGAGAAAATTTTGGTGGTCCGCAGAAAAATTATTCGCATTTTTTATATTGTACTAAATACTATTTATCTCTTTTAGAGCCGAGGTGGCGCAGTGGTTAAATGCAGCACTGCAGGCTACGTCAGCTGACTGCAGTTCAGCAGTTCGGCTGTTCAAATCTCACTGGCTCAGGGTTGACTCAGCCTTCCATCCTTCCGAGGTGGGTAAAATGAGGACCCGGATTGTGGGGGCGATATGCTGACTCTGTAAACCGCTTAGAGAGGGCTGAAAGCCCTATGAAGCGGTATATAAGTCGAACTGCTATTGCTATATTGCTATTGCTATTTTTTTTTAAAAAAAAGCCATAATAGTAATCTGCGGGATTTTGAATTATGAATTTAGCAGTCCCTGAGGTCCGAAAGGTTGGTGACCCGTTTTGGGGGATGAACAGGTAAAAACGAAAGCAGCAGGACTTTGCGAGGCAAAGAATTCCAATCCTTAGCATCCTCCAGGCTTAGGGGGGGGGGGGGAAACCCCATATAGATAGTCCTCAATTTATGTCATATTGGAGCCCAGAATTATGGTTGCAAGTCATGTCGGTTGTTATCACGTGACCAGGCCGGTTTTTATGACTTTTGTGATGGTGGTTCAACAAATCACCATGGTCATTAAGCAAATCCACAGTCGTTAAGAGAATGCTATGGTCATTAAACAAACCCATTGCCTGGAAGTTGCTGGTAATTGGAAGTAGCAGTAGCAATAGCAGACTTATATACCGCTTCATAGGGCTTTCAGCCCTCTCAAGCGGTTTGCAGAGCCAGCATATTGCTCCCAACAATCCGGGTCCTCATTTCACCCACCTCGGAAGGATGGAAGGCTGAGTCAACCTTGAGCCGGTGAGATTAGAACCGCTGAACTGCAGATAACAGTCAGCTGAAGTGGCCTGCAGTACTGCACTCTAACCACTGCGCCACCTCGGCTCAAGTAAATGTCAGTTTCCAGCAAAATACATCATAAATCATGGGCATATAACCATGGCACAAGGCAATCTAGATGGCAAGCGCCAGATGTAGAAGGAATTGGGGGGGATGTTGGAAGTTTGAATTTGAACTGTAAGTACTTGTGTTTGGATCCACTGTAATTTTGAACAGTTGCTAAATGACTAGTGATACATCAAGAACTACCTCTGTCTGTGCTTTTCATAACCTTAATAACAGGTTAAAAAAAAATACAGGTGGTTCACTCACAAGGAGTTTTCTGATCTTAATTCCATTCCTAATTTTGACTTCAGGGGAATAAAAATATTAGTTCTGCATCCATGTTTCAGCAGTGGGAACTCAAAAGGTCCGGACCACCGCAGCCTGTGCTCTATCCACCCCTGTCCCAAAGTACGTTAAATCACACACACGTATCTGATGTTAATGTTGTATCTGAATACACCTGGAGCCTAGCAATATTATGGCGAAGTGTTCTCTTTTTAATGAGATACTCCAGATAGCACTGACCTACAACACCTTAAACTCAGTTGCAAAAAACGAGACCAGCATCGGATGACATTTTCACTGGATGTTTTCAAGAATCGCATGCACCTGCCCTAAACTTGGTCTGCTTCTGCCGTACGCTTACAAGGAGCAGCAATCTCTTTCTCCTCTCCCATTCGGGTGTGTTTGTGGCAGTGGTGGGATTCAATTTTTTTTTACTACCGGTTCTGTGGGCATGGCTTGCTGGGCACGGCTTGTGGGAATGGCAGGGGAAGGATACTGTAAAATCCCCATTCCCTCCTGATCCTCTGGGACTCTGGAGGCAGAGAATAGATGGGGGCAAGGCCAGTCAGAGGTGGTATTTACCAGTTCTGCGACAAATGCGTGCTCGAGAAAAGCACGCCCGACAAAAGCGCGGCAACAAAACCGTGAGTTCTAAATCGCGCCGATGAATGAGCGCAGAAGCGTGCCGACAACAGCACGCCGACAGAAGCGCGCTCTAAACCTAACCCTAAATCTAACCCTAACCCTTACCTTAACTTAAATCGTGCTTCTGTCGGCGTGCTGTTGTGGGCGTGTTGATGACATCGCGGTTTTCGTGCCGCGGTTTCATTGGCACGCTTTTGTCATGCGCGCATTTGTTGGGTCACGGTATTTACCAGTTCTCTGAACTACTTAAAATTTCTGCTACTGGTTCTCCAGAACTGGTCAGAACCTGCTAGATACCACCACTGATATGTGGCATAAGCACAGTATGTAAAAAAACAACACTACAATCACCAATTAGCTAATCTAAGATTTAAGATGAAGTTGTATACAGAAGAACACCTGAAACACGTGTGGTGCTAAGTGTGGAGAAACCTTGGCCCTATCCCTTCATCTCATTTTTCTTACTCGTTCCTTCGCTACCCTTTGGCTTGCTGGTGTATTTGTTTGTGGAGAAGTAAGTGCTGGATATCTGCAGTGAAGAACTTCTCATACAATTTGCCATCTGATGTTTTTCTCTTTTTTAACTCCAACTCACAATTCTCAACATGTTATGTCAGCAGTTTCAATGTAATTAGATGGCCAGATGTGCTCCCAACATGAAACTTCATTATGGAGGCACATACTTGAGGATGTGAGGGCCTCTTGCCATTCGAAAGTACAAAGTGTGCATTTGTGGGTTAGTGCACTAAATCTGAAGATATAATTTACCAAGCCCACAGTCCCACTTTGAAATAAAAAGGGGGGGGGGGAATAAACGATACACTATAAATAGTTAGTGAATCAGCAGCCATGTGAAGAGCAATTCACAGGTCTGCAAAATTTTGAGAGCTGTTTTGGTTGTTCCATGTAATCTTTATGTTTTTTGGTGCGCTGAATCCAAAAATGACCTCCATTTTGTCATAGGACATCACGTTTCCTGACAATTTAGGTAACTGTTGTGACTCAGAAGAAGTTGCTGTGAGTTGATTCGGGATGCAAGATTAACAATGCAGCTGGGGCTCGTTAGTGGCATCTTCTGGTGATAAAAGGACGGATGGTGCCACGTCCTGGTTGCAGGAGTCAACGTTCATCATTCATCAGTCGTGGTTTGTTTGTGAGAGACACTTGGAGAAGTGATTGGCTTTCTGTAACCCTGATTCAAGGAGACACTTGGAGAAGTGAATTGTTTTGTAAGAGTTTTGTTTTGCATTCTGTTATCTTCTTGCCAGAGACTTTGTTTATGTTTATTTTTGGGCTCGCGGCCAGTCTGAGCCAAGGACTGATAAAGTTCTTTCCTTTTAAGTTTGTCTGCCTGTCGTCTGTTAATGAGCGAAGAAGGGAGGACAGAACAGGTAACTATGTTAAATAAGGTAATACCTCAAAATAAATGGAAATAGACTTATAAAATTAAAGTTTTATTACAATATTTTCATGAAAATCCCTTTTTGAACTGAAATGGGCTCACCTACAGACACTAAACTCGATTCTTCTTCCTTGTGAGGCTCCCTTTGGTGCTTTTACACTTGTGAGTAGCATCTGGAATGTCTCTCTGAAGCATCCAACAGTAGTCTGCCATCATTGTAATGCTCCATTTCCCCTGGTATCTCCTTTCCATCTCTTTAATGTCTTGGTGGAATCGTTCACTTTGTTCCTCACTCACAGCTCCCAAATTTTGAGGAAAGTAGTCAAGGTGGGACTGGAGGAAATGCACTTTCAAACTCATCAGGCAACCTAAAGCTTGAAATGCTTTCAGCATTCTTCCGACGATCTTTTTGTAGTGAGGATCTTTGTTATTGCCTAAAAATTTCTTCTTTAAATGCAATCCACCTTTTTGAGGATCCGCCATGGTATTGACAAACTCTTAATCAACTATAAGCCTTCTAATGTCTGGTCCGACGAACACACCTTCCTTCAATTTTGCCTCCGACAGGCATAGAAACTTGGTGACAAAGTATTCGAAGCATTCTCCATCTCTTAGAAGTGATTTTACGAATTGCTTCATCAATCCCAATTTTATGTGGAGAGGTGGTAGAAGAACTTTATGGGAAGATACCAAAGTTTCTCGGAGGACATTTTTTTTCACCAACTGTTAGCACCCTCGGCTGCTAACTCTTCTTGGTCCAGTGATTTTGTCGGTCTCGACTGTCCCATAGACACAGAAAACAAGGGTATTTAGTATACCCAGCTTGTTGCCCGAGTAGCATGCACAAGACCTTCAAGTCCCCACACACTTGCCAACCATGGTCTTCATATTTAAGTTTACGAAGAACCAATTCCAAGTTCTCGTAGGTTTCCTTCAAATGTACGGAATGACCTACAGGTATGGAAGCATAAAAACCGTTGTTGAGTAAAACTGCTTTGAGACTTCTTTTTGAAGAATCTATAAAAAGACGCCATTGCTCTGAATCATATTGGATTTTAAATTGACCCATCAGACGTTCGACATCGATGCAATAAACCAACTTGTCTTCCTGGGCAAAGTAAGGAATGAACTCCTTTTCACGATGTCTGAACCATGAAGATGACACTCCTGGCAACAATAAATTCCTGCTTTTCAGCCTTGATCCGAGTAACTCAGCAGCATCTTTGGGAAGATTCAAGTCTCTTACCAAGTCATTCATCTCCTCCTGATAAAACAATTTTGGTCTTGTATCATCTTCAAAGTGAGGGGGCTTGGGTACAGGTATTTCTGTGCCATGGGGGATGGGACGAATTGCTGAGTGAAGATTGGGGTATGAAATGGAATGCTTCCATTTGGAATTAAACCCTTTCACATCGCATGAACAAAAGTAACAGTCATCACTATTGTTCTTTTGCTCTCGCCATATCATAGGAATCCCATAACAGAAAGATTTTTTCTAGCCCTTGAACCAGTTTCAGAGATCCTCAGCACACTGTTTGCACACTTTATGAGGCACCCAAACTTTATCTTGATCTCCAATTTTTAGTCCAAAGTATGCAAAGTATACTTTTTTCACAAAGTCCGTAATATTCTGCTGTTGCTTCAACACTGTATATTCACCACAGATGAAAACAGAAACTGCCTGGTGGATTAATACACTTTCGCGGAGCCATAACATAACGGTTGAAGAATGACGAGCTAACATGAATTGCGATGAAACGTGTGAACAGCCTAGAACCAAGAACCTGATGATGATTCGTGCACAAGTGTGGCATGCAAGAGAGAGCAGCTCTGTGTATGTACATGAGACGTCACAGTGCTGGCCACACCCCCTGCACTGACCGGAGATGCTGCTATCTGCCCTGTGTCTCCCTCCCACTGGATTCTTCAGGAAAGATTAACCCCTTCTACCACTAGAAGCACAGACTTAAAACTTGCTTAGCTTATATATAGATTGCTGACCATCAGATTTACAGTGCTATATTTTTTTTTTACATAACTCGGACAAACCTTTTAAGGGTTTTTTGGCATTTTATATCTTAAATGCACTTAAGTGAATTAATTAATAGTAATATGGACTTTAAATTTGGTTAAAAACCCATAATATAAAAAAATACCAAAAATTTAAAAAAAATGATAAATTTGAAGACAATTTTGCATGTTGTGGCAAATCATGACGTCTAGGAGTTTTTTCAATATTTTATTTGTTTTCAGCAATTGAATTGAATTTATTATATTTCTATGCCGCCCTATTCCCCGAAGGGGACTCAGGGCGGCTCACAACCCAAGTCGGGGGGGGGGGGGGTTACAAATAAGAAAAAAGAACACGAACAAAACAATACCACAATTTAAAACACTCAACAACCATACCATTCGATGGGGGACAAAAAACTCATTAGCCCCAGGCCTGTCGGAACAGCCAGGTTTTAAGGGCTTTGCGGAAGGCCTGGAGGGTGGTGAGGGTCCGAATCTCCACGGGGAGCTCGTTCCAAAGGTGACACCAAAATAAATGAAAATTAGATGAAACTAATCAAACAGCTTTTTAGTCACAGACCTGTGTATTAGTTTTTTTTTTCCCCAACTAAGATTGCTAACATTTTTTCCTGGCAGACTCCTGTGCCCTCACCACCTACCTGGCACGCAGAAATGAAGCAGATGGTGCTTCATCCATAGGTTTCCTCCCATGCCTAAAACTGGAAAAAAAGCTGCCTTTCAGGCAGCTGTTAAAAGCAAAAGAATCTGCCAAAAAAAGGACTGGACGTTCTTCTATCAGATTACAGGATGTCTTGCGTCTAAGAATTGTTTCATCTCCCACACTGCAATATATAAATATCTCAATATTTCTCAGAGAGTCGCTGTAGTAATAATCTCTGTATCTCAAAGGAGCCCAGGCAATTCTCTACATTCCTTTTTGCAGAGATTTAGCTCCATTGTGCTGTAAATATTTCCAGCAGTGCACCTTCACATTTGTAACAAAGGAAAAGGAAGAAATCTAACTACTTTTAGCAGCCAAAAAAGGGAAAATGGTTCCTACATAATAAGCCTATGACTTAGCGCTATTAAGAGAAGAGCAGAGAACTAGAGGAAGAATTTTTAAAGAACGTTAGGGCTCCAAACTCCAAATGGGAGAATCGTAAAGATAAAAAAGCTTGTTGGAATAAAAGAGAGTTATAATAAAACTAGATTTTTAAAAACAGTTTGGGGTAACCCAAAATGTTGGTCAAATGCAAGTTACATATAAACCAAGGTAAAAAACCCCAAAGGGAAGGTGGTGAATTAGATGGCAAGCATAGAAGAGCCGAGGTGGCGCAGTGGTTAGGGTGCAGTACAGCAGGCCACTTCAGCTGACTGTTATCTGCAATTCGGCGGTTCAAATCTCACCAGCTCAAGATTGACTCAGCCTTCCATCCTTCCGAGGTGGGTGAAATGAGGACCCAGACTGTGGGGGCGATGTACTGACTCTGCAAACCGCTTAGAGAGGGCTGAAAGCCCTATGAAGCAGTATATAAGTCTAACTGCTATTGCTATTGCTATTCATGCCACTTTAACTGCTAAGCAGACATATTTCTGAATTTCACTTTCATTCATCTAGGACAATGGACCCCCACAACCCTTTGGGCACCAACTTTCCCATGGAGAAAATTTTTTTCACAGACCGGAGGGGCAACGTGGTTTTCCATCCTGTATCCCACAGATGGGGCTTCGCTTGTTCCCGTGGACCGGTTTGCTGGCATGCTGTGGACCGGTGGTACCAGTCCACAGACTGGGGGATTCGGGAGCCCAATCTAAGATACAGAATCTACATTCGCACAAGGAACAGACTGCTGTTCTGGGTCACATGCAAAAAGTCAGGAACGGTTTTGCTAAAGAGGAAAAGATTTTGAGAAGACAGACGGGGAATCCCAGGAGGAAAAGGAACCAGAAGCTACAGTATATGCTGAGGTTGGTAAAAGAAAAGGAATATCTTTAGTCTCTGTTAAAAATAAAGAGTCGGTAAAAAACTGGGTGGAGACGCTTGGGTGAAAATGCTCAAGGAAAGGAATCAGGAATCCTACTTGCAGGCATGAAGTCTTCCTACAGCACAGGTAACATTCTTTTAGATGAGCTAGAAATAATAGCAATAGCAATAGCAGTTAGACTTATATACCGCTTCATAGGGCTTTCAGCCCTCTCTCTAAGCGGTTTACAGAGTCAGCATATCGCCCCCACAGTCTGGGTCCTCATTTCACCCACCTCGGAAGGATGGAAGGCTGAGTCAACCTTGAGCCGGTGAGATTTGAACCGCTGAACTGCAGATAACAATCAGCTGAAGTGGCCTGCAGTACAGCACTCTAACCACTGCGCCACCTCGGCTACTTAGACTTATATACCACTTCATTGCTCCCAACAATCTGGGTCCTCATCTTACTGACTCGGAAGGATGGAAGGCTGAGTCAACCTTGAGCCGGTGAGATTTGAACCGCTGAACTGCAGATAACAGTCAGCTGAAGTGGCCTGCAGTACTGCACTCTAACCACTGCGCCACCTCGGCTCTCATTATAATGCATAATGTTGCTTTTTACCATCGTTCCTTCCTATTGATCCTTGAGCAAGCCATTTTTCTATGCAAACTGGCAGCTTTTCGTATTAGTGGCAGATCTTCTCATCCTTTGAATTACTAAGAGTTTTATGTTCTCCTGCGGTATACTTTTTAATTAGATATTCTTTTCAGGTGTGTTGTGTTTTGAACCATTCTGTATCCCCTTTACCACATCTAACGACTTGAAAATTAAAAAGGAGCCACCGTATTCCCCCTTTCCTTGTTTTAAATGAAGTTTGTTCTCTTTATTCCTTGTGGTATGGGTCTCATCCTAAGTGGGAGAAGGGTTTGGTTTTCAAAATCACCTGCTTCGAGCCGAGGTGGCGCAGTGGGTAGAGTGCAGTACTGCAGGCCACTTCAGCTGACTGCTATCTGCAGTTCGGCGGTTCAAATCTCACCGGCTCAAAGGTTGACTCAGCCTTCCATCCTTCCGAGGTGGGTGAAATGAGGACCCAGATTGTGGGGGCGATATGCTGACTCTGTAAACAGCTTAGAGAGGGCTGAAAGCCCTATGAAGCGGTATATAAGTCTAACTGCTATTGCTTCAATGCTACAAGGCCAGGAAATGCTTGTGCTAAAGAATTTCCCTTTTATTAACCCCCTCCCCTCTTTTTTTAAGGGGAAAAAGCATACTGGAAGGGATGACATCAGGTAAAGACAAAACTAGGAAAATAGATAGAGGCAGCACTAATGCTGCACTCAAAACAAGCAGTACAGCTAGTGGGGATAGAGAATTTCTGGGAAGCGAGACCACCAGCCTTCCACACGATGGGTTTGATTTTGCTAGTACAAGGAGTAAGACTGCAGTGATATTGACAGATGCAGATTAAAGGGCAACATCTAAAAAAGAGTTTTCACACCCCCTATCTAATGTGGCTTGTAGATTCCTGAAAGGTCTTTATATTGTAGAAAATGGGAAGATAGAACAATACGGCCTAGTTTTAACAATAAAATAAAGGTCTGGGTTTCTTCTGAATTAATACGATATGGGTCATTTAAGTCAGTGTTTCTCAACCTTGTCAACTTGAAGATGTCTGGACTTCAACTCCCAGAATCCCCCAGCCAGCATTCGCTGGCTGGGGGAATTCTGGGAGTTGAAGTCCAGACATCTTCAAGTTGACAAGGTTGAGAAACACTGATTTAAGTAATGATTTATATTTAGTTCATTTTAACCATGGTTTTTATGCATGTATATGTATGCGCACGTGTGTATTATTGTAGTATCACTGTTGCATTATTTTTTATTCTTAGCCTGGCTGTTGTGTGTTTGTTTTCATACGTTTATGTTGCTATATTTCATCAAATGAAGAAAGCATTTAAAAGCAAAGGGTGTGTTGTTCTTCAGGATAAGCCATTCAGCGAACAGTACAACATTGTGCAGGTTTATTTAGTAACATGTCTCTTTCATTTCTATGAATCCGATGCCCAAGGAAGTTTGTTTAAGGTTGAAGCCTAGTTTACCAAGCGTAGCTACTTAGACATTAAGCCTCCAAGTCTCAGGTAGTTCAAACATGAAGTAATATGTGGACTTTACTCCAGCATACAGCTAGCATACTTAACCTCATTTAAATCACAGCCTGTCAAGTTCCAGGTGCCATTTAAAACATACTTTTGTCTCTCAAATTCTTACCGCTGAACATTTCACACGAAGAAACCCGCATAACCAAATCTGCAGGCTCAGCACTGATGCCACCAAAGCATAACTGAGGATGGATATTATTTTTTTCTCAGATGCTCCCTTCTTAACTATCTTCTTTCCAGTTTCCCTGCAGCCAACCATGAATATCTCTCCTTGCTTGATTTGAGTGGGCTTATGCAAGCTGTTTCAGCAAAGCTGCCTTTAAAATATGTACGTGTCTATTCATGGTGAAGAATTAGAGGAACTAGAGATTAGTTCATCATTGCATTGGAGGAACCAAGGTTTTCAAGAATTTTTTTAAGGCACTTCCACATATTTAATAGCCGGAAAAGAGCAGGATGTAATAATATACAGTCCCCTCCCAAGATCCTTTCTAGGCTAAGTTTAAATTCTTATCATCTTCAACCATCATTGCAGGAACAAACTTCGGGAGCACATTAGAAGTTGGGCAATCACCACCCAGTTAATTCAAATAACTGATAGAGAAAGGGGGGGGGGGGGAGGAGGAGATTCTAACGTAACCATCTACCCCCAGAGCTGGGTTCCTACCAGTTCGCACCAGTTCGGTAGAACCGGTTCATCAAATCTACCGAACCGGTTAGAAGAGGTTCCACCAGTGGACCCGGAAAGCAAGCCACACCTACAGAAGAGCTTCCAAAATTTTTTGAAACCCACCTCTCTCTCTCTCTCTCTCCCTCTCTCTCTCTCTCTCTCTCTCTCTCTCTCTCTCTCACACACACACACACACACACACACACAGAGAGAGAGAGAGAGAGAGAGAGAGAGAGACTCACACAGAGAGAGAAAGGAAGGAAGAAAGAAGTAAGAAAGAAAGAAAAAGAGAAAGAAAAAAGGGAAAAGGGGAGAGAGAGACAAAAGGAAGTAAAGAGAGAGAGAGAGAGAGAGAGAGAGAGAGAACACATGGCCAGCAAGCCACTCCCACCAGGTCACATGGCCAGCAAGCCACTCCCACAAAGGAGGCCACACCCACAGAGTAGGTTCAAAAAAAAATTTTGGAACCCACCACTGATCTCCCCTATTATTACATAATTTTGTCTAAGCATTTCTAAGAAGGAAAGAAAAAAAAAAGATGGAAATATTCTCCTAAAGCAGTGTTTCTCAACCTTAGCAACTTGAAGATGTCTGGACTTCAACTCCCAGAATTCCCCAGCCAGCATTCGCTGGCTGGGGAATTCTGAGAGTTGAAGTCCAGACATCTTCAAGTAGCCAAGGTTGAGAAACACTGGTATAGATGCTAGCAGTAGTATATAGCAATAGCAGTAGACTTATATACCGCTTCATGGGCCTTTCAGGCCTCTCTAAGCGGTTTACAGAGAGTCAGCATATTGCCCCCAACAATCTGGGTCCTCATTTTACCCACCTCGGAAGGATGGAAGGCTGAGTCAACCCTGAGCCAGTGAGATTTGAACCGCTGACCTGCTGATCTAGCAGTAGCCTGCAGTGCTGCATTTAACCACTGCGCCACCTTGGCTCCTGTATGTGCTATCATCACCTCCATTGCTCATTCTAGAAAAGGGTTGAAAAATGTTTAATTAAAAAAAACATATTAGGATGGCAGCCAAATAGAATTATGCATTAATTGCAAGAAAAAGGGTCCAAAACAGCATTAAAGTCTATGTGTACATATGCACTAATACAAATAGTCCTCACTTAACAACTCTCCTGTTTAGCAACCGTTTACGTTGCAACAGTGCTGAAAAAGTAACTTTAAAACAGGTCCTCACGTTTATGACCATCACAGGGGCCCCAAAGTTACGTTGAGATTCAGGCCCTTCACAACTGGCGCACATTTATGACCGTCACAGATCCCACAGTCACATTAACTGCCTTTTGCACGCTTCACTGCTGACTTGTGGCAAGCAGAGACAATGGAGAAGCCAGAAATAAAAAATCTGCAAGTTGTAGTCAACTGATGTCTCTCTCTCTCTCAGAGGCCACATCGCTTAGCGACGGATGTGCCAGTCCCAATTTTAAGCATGTACATGCAACACGCCTGTACACAGAGTGAGAATGGACACACCACACCATTCTATAATAAAGTTATTTCCTAAGTTATTGAGTTCTGATCAATAGCACGGCTCAAACTGTGCACGGAATCCCGGATGCCAATTTCTGGGCATCTGTGATCTTGGCACTAATTTGGGAGCAAGTCTCTCTGAATTCCAGGGAAGTTGCTTTCCTCGGGGGATTCAACAAATGTTAGCATAGCACTCCGTCCATGATAGGTAGATAGTAGATAGATGGATGGATGGATGGATGGATGGATGGATGGATGGATGGATGGATGGATGGATGGTTTGTGGATGGATGGATGGATGGATGGATGGATGGATGGATGGATGGATGGATGGATGGATAGAGATGGATCGATAGATAGATAGATAATAGAGTAGATAATAGAGTAGATAGATAGATAGATAGATGATAGATAGATAGATAGATAGATAGATAGATAGATAGATAGATAGATAGGAGTAGATAATAGAGTAGATAGATAATAATGAAGATAGAGAGAAAGAGAGAGAGATAATAAGAGTAGATAATAGAGTAGATAGATAGATAGATAGATAGATAGATAGATAGATAGATACATAGATAGATAATAGTGAAGATAGAGATAGATAGATAGATAGATAGATAGATAGATAGATAGATAGATAGATAGATAATAGAGTAGATAGATAATAATGAAGATAGATAGATAGGTAGGTAGGTAGGTAGGTAGGTAGGTAGGTAGGTAGGTAGGGAGGTAGGTAGGTAGGTAGGTAGGTAGATAGATAATAGTGAAGATAGATAGATGATAGATAGATAGATAGATAGATAGATAGATAGATAGATAGATAGATAATAGAGTAGATAATAATGAAGATAGATAGATAGACAGATAGATAGATAGAGCCAGATAGATAGATAGATAGATAGATAGATAATAGTGAAGATAGATGATAGATAGATAATAGTGAAGATAGATGATAGATAGATAGATAGATAGATAGATAGATAGATAGATAATAGTGAAGATAGATAGATGATAGATAGATAATAGAGTAGATAGATAATAATGAAGATAGATAGATAGATAGATAATAGTGAAGAAAGATGATAGATAGATAGATAGATAATAGTGAAGATAGATAGATGATAGATAGATAATAGAGTAGATAGATAATAATGAAGATAGATAGATAATAGTGAAGATAGATAAATGATAGATAGATAGATAATAGAGTAGATAGATAATAATGAAGATAGATAGATAGATAGATAGATAGATAGATAGATAGATAGATAGATAGATAGATGAGAGAGAGAGAGAGAGAGAGAGAGAGAGAGAGAGAGAGAGAGAGAGAGAGAGAGAGAGAGAGAGAGAGAGAGAGAGAGAGAGAGAGAGAGAGAGAGAGAGAGAGAGAGAGAGAGAGAGAGAGAGAAACCAGCGCCAATAAGGCCCTTCAGTGGGAGTTGCGGGGGGGGGGGGGGATGACATTCTCCACCATCCTAACAAAATAAAGTACGGGACAAACTCCCGGCCGCCTCCAACAAGGCCACCCCGGTGGTCCAGGCTAGCGGGGCTCCCCTTACTACCCCGCTAAGGCTCCAGCTCCATCCCGTTTTACCGACGCCCTCGCTCCACGGATGGCAGCGGAGCAAAGCTCGCCTCTAAGCGCGGCCGCCTTTGGCAAAGCCGATGCCGCGCCCGGGGGGCGAAAGCTCTGCTCCATCTCTTCTTCCGCCGCCGCCCCGGAGAGGAGGGCGGCCTACCCAAAGGGATGCCGCCCGCAAGGAGCTCCCAACCAGCCCGGCGACGCCTCACCCTTCTTCTCCTCCTCCTCCTGCTGCTGCTGCTGCTGCTGTCGCCGCCGCCGCCGTCCTCGGAAAGAGAAAAGCCCGCCGCCTCGGCCGCTTCTGCCCAGCGGGCGCCTCCGGGGCTCTGCTGCAGCTCCCGCCGGGGCTTGCATGGACCACGCGCCGTTCGCTGCCCGCTGCTCAGGGGCGCCCGCAGCCTGGCCGGGGTGTGGGCGCCTGGCGCAATTCTGCCGCTGCTGGGCAAGGCTGGCGGTGGGCTCTGCGCGCTTCCCTCGCCGCCGCGGCTGCCGGCTGCTTTCTGCTTGGCCCCGTCCCTCCGCTGGAGCCGCTGCCGTCCCTGGAGGGAGGAAGGAGGCTGGGCAAGGGAACGGCTAATCCGAGCACAAGGGCGCCATTGAGCCTCTTCTGTGGCTTCGCAGCCGGAGCGGGGCTGCTTTGAAGCCGCCGCTAAACTGGGTGCGCCTCCGCCGATGCCCGCCGCGCGCCCTCTGCCGGCTCGCGGCGCGCAAGACACAAGGGCAGCGGGCTTTCCCCTTCAGGATCGCTGTCGCCCGACTTTCAGGCGGTGGGCGCGTTGATGATGGGCTCCTTTCGGTGATAGCCGTCAGCGATCAATGGATCGATCGGAATAGAGCTGGAAGGGACCCTTGAAGGTCTTCTAATCCAGCCCCCTGTTCAAGCAGGAGGCTCTGTACCGGAGGTGTCAAACTCGATTTCATTGAGGGCAGCATGGAGGGGGTTGCATGGCCAGGGTGGGGGCAAAATCAAGGGGAAGGCAGACAATAACTAGAACGATTCATTTAACAACCACGGCAAAATAGGTAGTTGTAAGTTGAGGACTACTTGTATATGCTTTTTGACTGGTAGCGTTAAGAACTTTCTGTCTCTACGGAAGTGTCGGTGTTACATTAGAAGGGGGACTCTTGTCAACTCTTATGGGCTCCAGCTCCCAGAATTCCTCTGCCTCATAATTCTATAAGACCAAAATACATTCATTTGCCAATTTCCAAAATTACAGGGGAATAACCAGTCTTTTCTTAAAAACCTCCAGTGATGAAGCACCAACAACTTTTGAAGTTCCACTGGTTAATTGTTCTCACTGTTAGGAAGTGTCTCCTTAATTCCAGGTGTGGCTTCTCTCCTTGATTAGTTTCCATCCATTGTTTCTGGTGCTTTGGAAAATAAATTGACTCCCTTATCTCTGTGGCGGCCCCTCAAATAGAGGAATTCTGCTATCATGTCACCGTTAGTCCTCCTTTTCTGCAGACTACCCATTCCCAATTCCTGCAACCCTTCTCCAGGCCTTTAATCACCTTTAGTTACATCTTCTTTGCAACTTTTTTCAAAGTCTCAACATCTTTTTTTTTTGTAATGTGGTGACCAAAACTGGATGCAGTATCCCAAGTATGATCTTACTAAGGCTCTATAAAGCGGTACTAAGACTTCATGTGATTTTGATTCTATCCCTCTGTTTATACGGCCAAGATTGTATTCGCTTTGTAGGAAGTTATCACCCAGCCCTCTCCCAGAAAAATGAAATATCCTAAGAAATATTGAAAAGGCAGAATATTTCTCTGGATGTGAAAAGAAAGAAACATGTTTTAAAAGACAGAATAGCTCCCCGCAGCTTCCTGCCCATCCCCACTTTGTCAATGGGCCATTAAGAAGGCCACGCTAGTCCACTTTACATAATAAAGACTTCTCCACTTCAGCTACAGGAAAGCATGATAATATTGGCCCCAACTGACCACACGGCACCTGAGAACTCAACCAAACCTGGATTCAAAACACAGCCCAGAGAGTTGCCCCTGCATGGCACCATGGGAATCTGACAACCAATCAGAATACATTTCTTACACAGGAACAGGAAACAGAGAGGTGGGACTGAACAGGTTATAAAAAGCCTAGCAAGCCCCCTCCCTCAGCCCTTCTCTTCTTCTCCACCAACATTGAAGCATGTGATCCCCTTTTCTGTTCAGGGCTCAAGCCACGTGGTCCTGTCCAACAATAAACCATCTTTTCCAAGCAGCCTCCATGTCTCCAGTGTCTTTTCCCCACTTGGAGCCGAACCCAGAAGGACATTTCTTTCATCATCAGCTTTTTGGGTTGCTGCCACATATTGCTGGCTCATATTGAAGTGATAATCCACTAGGACCCCAAGGTCCCTCTTACAGTTACTGTTTTAGAACCAGGTTTCACCTAACCTGGCCCTTTGTACCTTTTCCTGCCTAGATGTAAAACATGCATTACATTTTGTTTGGACGCAACTGTGCACACCTAAGTCATGCTGCCATGTTCTATTTATAGAGAAGAGGTTTTCTCCTGGCAACCCTTCCAAAGAAACCATACCTGTCCAGTCTAATTTTTCTAATTGCACTGTCGTGAACTTTTAACATATAACATGTTAACTGTGGCCTTTAGAATCTGAGATGTAACACATGGATTTTTTTGCAATGTCTCTGAGCATTGCACAGTCTGACCTTGGGGTGAGTTTGCTGAGATTTCCACTCCTAGGAAGGTTGGCTAGTGTGTTGAATGCTTTCCACTTGTGAATAATCTTCCTCACTTTAGAATGTTGGTGGGCTTTCAATTGTTTGGAAGTGGCCTTATAATCCTTCCCAGGCACTAACAATGGTTCCACACAAATGCGCGTACGACAAAAGCGTGTGTGACTAAAGCGCGGTGACAAAACCGTGCCATCAAAACCGCGGAGACGAATGAGCGCTGAAGTGCGCCGACAACAGCACGCCGACAGAAGCGCGCTGTAACATAACCCTAAACCTAACCCTAAACCTAACCCTAAACCTAACCCTAAACCTAACCCTAAACCTAACCCTAAACCTTACCTTAACTTAAATCGCGCTTCTGTCGGTGTGCTGTTGTTGGCGCGCTGTTGTTGGCGCGCTTTTGACATCGCAGTTTAGCGCCCCGGTTTTGGTCGGCGCGCTTTTGACATTCGCGGTTATGTCGTGCCACGCTAACAATAGCTATTGTTATTGTTGATGTCTTTATCCTTTGGCATTGTGTTAACACACACTTCAGGGCTGGAGGCCAGCAAATGCCTAGAACTTCTACTTTTAAAGAGGTAGTCACACTTGCTGAGGATCAATTGATAAAGGGTGCTTGATCGGCAGCACCTGGTGGTACTTAACCTCTTCATACTTATGGAACCAGTAAAGATGTACTAAGATTTTCGCACACGGCTTCTCCATTTTGGCCTTTGTTGTTGTTGTTGAACAAATGATGATTTTTTTGTTGTTGAACGAATGATGACGAGGTTGAATTTGCCTTCTTTTAAGAACTGTTAAGGGACGCGGTGGCTCAGTGGCTAAGACGCTGAGCTTGTCGATAAGAAAGTTCGGCAGCTTGGCGGTTCGAATCCCTAGCACCGCATAACGGAGTGAGCTCCTGTTACTTGTTCCAGCTTCCATTATAGAGCCGAGGTGGCGCAGTGGTTAGAGTGCAGCACTGCAGGCTACTTCAGCTGACTGCAGTTCTGCAGTTCGGCTGTTCAAATCTCACCGGCTCAAGGTTGACTCAGCCTTCCATCCTTCCGAGGTGGGTAAAATGAGGACCCGGATTGTTGTTGGGGGCCATATGCTGACTCTGTAAACCGCTTAGAGAGGGCTGAAAGCCCTATGAAGCGGTATATAAGTCTAACTGCTATTGCTATTGCTATTCTTCTGCCAACCAAGCAGTTCGAAAGCAGGTAAAAAATGCAAGTAGAAAAATAGGGACCATTTTGGTGGGAAGGTAAGGATGTTCCATGCGCCTTCGGCGTTTAGACATGCCGGCCACAGGACCACCGAGACGTCTTCGGGCAGCGCTGGCTCTTTGGCTCAGAAACGGAGATGAGCATCGCCCCCTAGAGTCAGGAACGACTAGCACATATGTGCGAGGGGAACCTTTACCTTTGCCTTAAGAACTGCTAAGGGCCAGATAATTTTTACTACGTCTTGATCCGTAAAACCACAGAACTCAGAGGACGCACTTACTTTTTCACATGACTGTAGTTTTTGATGTTTAAAATGATTTCGTCATTATGGAAATGCCTCGGAATGTAGTCAAATGTAAAGCAAAACAGATGTTGATGCTGTATTGTTTTTGCAATCTGCTGGCTGTTGTATCGTTTTTGTAATCTATTGCACTGAAGAAAGTCAAAGTCATTATTTTTCTTTCTCCCTTTGCTGTCTCTTTTTCTCTTTCTCTAACTTTTGTTTCTCCTATATTTTTTATCTTTATAAAGGAACTTACCAAAAAGGTATTAATTGTAATGCTTGCATTCATGCGTAGTAATTGCTCCAAGGTTTTAAGTCATGAAGGTTAATGCAGTTTGGATGTGGACTTTCAGGCTTTATTTAAACAACATTGTTCAAGAGCAATTTTTACTAAACTGTTGTGGAATGAAGTTCCATAATTGCCTCTGTGGTATTTTACATATTTGGGGGGGGGGTGCACTTATGCAAGAGATATACATGCATGAAATTGAAGAATGCTGGGTGCATTTTAGTCCCACTAGAGTCGAATATGATTATGGTTAGTGCAGTAAAAATAAAGATGAAGAGAATTGCAACTTACGAAACCTTTTCAGTTATTTTTTACTCAGTGGTGTACAGTACTAAATCTATATATAGGAACTGTGGCTTTGGTCTAAATCTGTGCCTGGCAGCTGTACATGGTTATAAAAAAACAGTTTAAAATGCCACATTTCAAACATTGCCATGCTATTTAAGAGTAAATAAAATTACTAGCGATTATAAGGATCATAGTCAAGTTTGGTTTGAACATTTCAATTAATATTCAATTAATATTCAATCAATTAATGCTGAACATTGTTGAACAACCCTCCTCTCTTCCCCCCCCCCCCCCCATAAAAGCTTAAAGCGTTAATTAAAGAGAGAATTCATACATTTGTGTTTATTACGTTTACATTAAGCTGCAGATCTGGACAGACTGTGACAGTTTTGTTGCTGACTTATAATTCCCATCAGCTGCTGCCAGCATCCCTTGGATAGCAGCAAATAGTCTTTTTACTGTTAGGAAAGCATGAGAAATATTTTTGCTTTATATATTAATGCAAACTAACTGCCCAAATCAGAATGTGAAATGCAGCTGCTCTTTTCCTCCCCTGGGTTTTATAAATTTAATCATGAAAAAAATAACACATAAATTACAGCAGTGGTTTTCAACCTCAGCAACTTTAAGCCACGCAGACTTCAACTCCCAGAATTCCCCAGCCAGCCATGCTAGCGGGGAAATTGCAGGACGCGAAGTCCACATGGCTTAAAGTTGAGCAACACTGCACTATGGGAATCTGCCCTACCCCTTCCAAGATAGATATTAAAGGCGGGGGGGGGGGGAGTTTATGTGTGTGTGTGTCAGAGGTGGGTCCCTACCAGTTCGCACCTATTCGGTAGAACCAGTTCGTCAAATCTACCGAACCGGTTAGAAGAGGTTCCACCAGAAAGCAGACCACACCTACAGAAGAGGTTCCAAACATTTTTGAAACCCACCACTCACACACACACACACACACACACACACAGAGAGAGACCCACACACAGAGAGAAAGAGAAATAAAGGAAGAAAGAAAAAAAGAAAAAAAAAGAAAAAGTGTGAGAGATGAAAGAAAAAAAGGAAAAAAGGACAGAGAGACAAAAGGAAGGAAAGAGAGAGAGAGAGAGAGAGAGAGAGAGAGAAGCTGCCTCCTGGTGGCCAACCAGCCTCTCTGCGCCCTGCTCGGAGTCGGAACCCTGTCCAGGGTCCTCCACATCCTCCAGAGCCGACTCATAGGGCCCCTCGCTGTCGGAGTCTGGTGGCAGCTTCAACGGTTCCTGCTGGGCCACAACAAATATGAATGTTCCCTTCAGTCAAGTTCGATTATTGGTGACATGCATATAAATTTTTCTTTTCCCCTGCAAAAAATGGAACTCATTTACCTTTGCCAGAACGACGTTTTACTAGGAATTTTGTTGATTTTTATGTCTAGACTGAAATCCTGGCTTTTCCTACTCATCTCCCATCCAAGTTCTAATCAGTTCAGCCCTGTGTAATTTTTTCTAAGATCAGGCAAGTAAATGATAGGAAATTACTTTTTTTAATTACTTTTTTTGGTGGTGGAGGATGTATCCTATGCTAATGCACAGCAGCTGGAACTAGAAAGGATTCCTTCTTCCGCTGAAGGTGCCCAAATCAACTCCGGAAGGTGGGGACCCTCAGATAGATCTGAAGGAGCCATTAGATGCAGGTAAGACTCACCATCCCCTTATAGACATAGCCAAAGCAGCATTCTGCATAGCAACAGAAATGTCTCCACAAAAGCAGCAATATGGGAATAAACAAACAAGAGGCAGCTTTTAAAACCTGTGTTAGAAATGAACTTCTTTATTACTATAGGAAGTTAGCACCCAATCCCCTCCTATAAAAAATGAAATATTTTAGAAAATATTAAAAAGAGCAGATTTCCCCTAAAAGGGAGGCAGAAACTCAGCGTCCCACCTTTGTCAATGGACCATTAAGGTCTGAGCCAGTGTATTTTACCTAACAAAGTTCTACCTCATTCAGGCAGAGCCATAATAGGAATTGCCCAAAGCCCCTTCATTACATCATCACCCAGCAAAGGCTCAACCAAGCCTGGTACTCAGGACAGCCTACAGAGTTGCCCTTGCATGGCCCCATGGGAGCCTGACAACCAATCGGATTACAAGCTCATATTCAAAAGCCCAGAGAGGACATAAGGGTTGACTTCTGGGTGCAATTCAAGGTACTAATTGTGACCTTTAAAGCGCTCCATGGCCTAGGCCCAGGATACCTGCGAGACCACCTACTGCCACCGGTAGCCTCCCATCGTCCAGTGCGATCCCACAGAGTTGGCCTCCTCAGGGTGCCGTCGGCCAGACAGTGTTGGCTAGCGACCCCCAGTTGGAGAGCCTTCTCTGTGGGAGCCTCTTCCCTCTGGAATCAGCTGCCCCCGGAGCTTCGTATAACCTCCGACCTCCGGTCCTTCCGACGCGCCCTAAAAAGTTGGCTTTTCAAGCAAGCCAGCCTGGCCTGAACAAAACAAATCAAAGTATTGACTATTGTTAATTTTAATTTGAGCCGAGGTGGTGCAGTGGTTAGGGTGCAGTACTGCAGGCCACTACGGCTGACTGTTATCTGCAGTTCAGCGGTTCTAATCTCACCGGCTCAAGGTTGACTCAGCTTTCCATCCTTCCGAAGTAGGTGAAATGAGGACCCAGACTGTGGGGGCGATATGCTGACTCTGTAAACCGCTTAGAGAGGGCTGAAAGCCCTATGAAGCGGTATATAAGTCTAACTGCTATTGCTAAGTCTAACTGCTATTGCTAATTCTTTTAAAAAATGTGTCATTGCTAATTTTAATTGGGTTTGGGGATATCCTATTTAATTTCTTTTTAATTTTTGTATTATGTGTTTCTTTTAATGTTGTACGCCGCCCTGAGTCCTTGGGAGAAGGGCGGCATACAAATTCAATAAACCAACCTAAACCAAAATCCAGGCGTGCTCAGCATCTCTTCCCTTTTTTTGCCCAGGACCTCAAACCACATGGTCCTGTCCACCATTAAACCATCTTTCCAAGCAGTCTCCATGTTTCCAGTGTCTTTTTCCCCACTTGGAACTGAACCCAGATGGGCATTTCTTTGAACATTCCCAATGAACTGATCGGCTGAATTCTAGCATCCTGCAAAAGGAAATCTATGAATATAGACTGCATGGATAAATCAGAATGAGTGAGTGAGTGAATGAATGAATGAGTTTGCGGGAAAAATTACTCAAATGACATACTTTTAAATCATGTTTATTGAATTTATATAGCTACCAGCCTCCGTATACGATTCCCGAGCGCTCACAAAGAGTTAAAAACAATATTAAAACAGAAACGAAAAATATATATAAAATAATGAAAACAATATGAACCATAAAACTATATCACAAAATAAAACAAATCTTCTTTTATTTTTGGTAGATTATTCCAAAAACATATTGACCATCATCAGTCATAAGTAAATTCTGTTAAAAAACGATGAGTGGAAATACTCTCGTTTCACTTCCACAATTTGCAAACGAAGTTGCAGGAGCCAGTGTTACACTTTCACATAGTATTTTGAGGTAAGAAACACAGAAAAAGTCTCAAATTGGTTTTCTGCAGTAGTGCAAACAAAACTCACACCCCCACACCCCCCCCAAACAAAAGTACCTTAGAAAAATGCAAATAATATTGACCCCGGATAGCCCTACTCCCATGGGGCCATGCAACGTTGGCCTTTATTTTGCCTTCCTATTCTCATGCTTCTCCTAGAAACATTAAAGTCACTTGAAAATTGCCAACTCAATTTGCAAATTGTACTGATTTCATTTCCAGTAACGCACCTGCGATAACCATGGCAAGTTAAGACTTCTGCTGCACCTTCCTTTTTTTGCTGATAATTTGTCCCAAGATCTTAGTTTAAAATTATCCTGACCTTACATAGGTAAATTGGTATCGATGCATTCGTGTGTTGAAAAAAGACAATCGCGAATCTTTTTATTGTTATTATTTTATATAGAAGCAGCAACTATTGGCATTAAATATTTCAAAATTCATCTCTGCAATCCTAAAACATGGCAGCAGCAAACCTCTTGTTTCCCAGTATTCCATGTTTCGTTTCGTTTCACTTTATTTGTATGCCGCCCTTTTCCCTGGGGAGACTCAGGACGGCTCACAGTTCAAAAGGGGGGGGAAGGACAAACAATTTACAACATAAAAGCGCTACATCGTTTAAGAACTCAACAGTCATACAATTCGAGTGGGGTGCTTTGCGGAAGGTCTGGAGGGTGGTGAGGGTCCGGATCTCCACGGGGAGCTCGTTCCAGAGGGTCGGAGCAGCCACCGAGAAGGCTCTCCTCCGGGTAGTTGCCAGTCTACACTGGCTGGCTGATGGAATTCGGAGGAGGCCTAATCTATGCGATCTTATCGGTCTAGTGGAGGTAATGTTTGACTATTGGACAAGTGTCTTTCTAAAGCCAACATATTCTGTGCTTGGTGCAATTCACTGTTTGTGAACAAAACATTACTTTTTTCTTTTTTTGCATAAAGCAACATTGACATACCATCATCTAGAGTAAAATAAGTACACTTTGTGCTTGCCGACGTTTCCAGCAAATAACAGGTTGGATCACCACTGCAGGGCCATATCTCTTTTGCTCCAGACGTATTTGCCTCCTCGCTTGAGAAACATATTTTCATCAAAGCCACTGCACTGTATAGCATTATTTACCCCTACATCCAGGATTGACCGAGAAGGCTCTTTCCGGCCATTGACGCAGTTGAGAAAACGCATCTGGGAAAAAACACCACGAAAGGAATTTACAGCGGAAGAGAATTAACATCTGGGTACAGCTGTTCTACCAAACCACCAAATCGCTTGAAGTTAGTGCCTAATTCCAATCCTGCAAATGACTTCACGTAATTGTATTTATGGGAATGTTATTAATATTTAAGGCTCTGAATGATACCCAAACCCAGAATGTATTTGTTTTTTAGCTCACGTGTAAAGATTTCACAACAGATCGTAATTCCCTTCCTTCAGTGACATCAGAATTTTGTAGTCACTGAGTGAACAGTTGTTTGTTTAAGAGCCAAGGTGGCGCAGTGGGTAGAGTGCAGTACTGCAGGCCACTTCAGCTGACTGCAGTTCTGCAGTTCGGCTGTTCAAATCTCACCGGCTCAAGGTTGACTCAGCCTTCCATCCTTCCGAGGTGGGTAAAATGAGGACCCGGATTGTTGTTGGGGGGCAATATGCTGACTCTGTAAACTGCTTAGAGAGGGCTGAAAGCCCTATGAAGCGGTATATAAGTCTAACTGCTATTGCTATTAAAACTGCTATTGTTGAGGAATAGAAACGAAACAACAAAAACAGCAGCATAGACCAAATTGTCTGAAAAGTCTTCTCAGAAACCATTTATTTATTTATTTATTTATGTATTTATTTATTTATTTATTTATTTATTTATTTTATTTTATTTATTTTATTTTATTTTATTTATTTATTTATTTATTTATTTATTTATTTATTTATTTATTTATTTATTTATTTATTTATTTATTTATTTATTTATTATTTATTTATTTATTTATTTATTTATTTATTTATTTATTTATTTATTTATTTATTTATTTATTTATTTGAACGATTTATAGGCCGCCCAATCCCGGAGGACTCCGGGTTACAACAAAGGGAAAAGAGAATAATAAAGAAATGAAAATAAAACAGGCGAAAATCAACACACCTACATACGTTATGATTGGGGCTGGACCTCAACAATGAGGTCAACAGCCCCAGGCCTGCCGGAATAGCCAGGTTTTAACAGCTTTTCTGAAAGCCATGAGAGTGGGTAGGGTCCGGATTTCTGGGGGTAGCTTGTTCCAAAGGGTCGGGGCAGCCACAGAGAAGGCCCTCCTCCGGGGAGCTGCCAGCCGACATTGTCTGGCTGATGGCATCTGAAGGAGGCCCACCCTGTGTGATCTCACCGGCCATTGGGAGGTATGTGGCAGTAGGCGGTCTCACAGGTATCCTGGCCCTAAGCCATGTAGGGCTTTAAAGATAATAACCAACACCTTGAATTGTGTCCGGAGACCAATAGGTAGCCAGTGCAGCTTGCGGAGGATAGATGTGACATGGGTGTACCTGGGTACACCCAATATCACTCGCACGGCCGCATTCTGAACTAGAAATTTAGAGGAGTCTACAGCCATGAGGGCGAACCTATGGCACACGTGCCACAGGTGGCATGCACACCCATATTTGCCGGCACAGCAGCCCTTCGCTCTAGTGTGCATGTGTGCGCCAGCCAGTTGATTTTCAACCTTCCAGGGGTCTGGGGGAGGCTGTTTTCGCCCTCCCCAGGCTTCAGGAATGCTTCAGGAAAGCTTTCCTGAACTACCGGTGGGGCCATTTTTCGCCCTCCTCAGGCTTCAGGAAAGGCTCCGGGGCCTAGAGAAAGCGAAAAACATGCCCAATAGAAGTTCATTTCCGAACTTCCGGTTGTCCTGTTGGGCCTGTTTTTCACCCTCCCCAGAGTCCGGAGGCTTTCCTAAAGCCTAGAGAGGGCAAAAACAGCCTCCCCTGTCTCCCTGGAGAGCTGGGGTAGGCCATTTTCGCCCTCCCCGGGCTTCAGAAAAGCTTCTGGAACCTGGGGAGGGCAAAAATCCCCCCCATTCAGGGGTCGCTCGCATATGCATGGAGTGTGTGTGTGTCACTCATGCATGCCCAGGTGGGGGTCACTTGCGCATGCCCAGCTGGGTGGGCACGTGTGCGCAATAGCGTGCACACCAGGGGTGGGTTTCAACCGGTTCGTGGCGGTCCCTGCGAACCGGTTGGTCGCTGAACCCGGAAGTAACTTCCGGGAACGGTGAAGGGCGCGCCCACCCGCCTGCGGTCCTTACCCGGTTTTGACGAGTTCTGCGCTTCCACGGGACGCATACAGTGCCTGCGCAATCATCCAGGAACAGCTGGAGTGTCGCGCAGACGCTAGTACGCATGCGTGCACCGTGCGCGTGCACGAGGACGCCGCCGGCTCCGTTCCAACCGAACCGGTTGGAACGGGGCGAGAAACCCACCCCTGGTGCACACGCTCAATTTTGGCACACTTTTAGAAAAAGGCCACTGGTCTATAGTTTCCCAAATACATGTTTGCAGATATCAATCAATTTGGTCTTGGCAAAAAAAACAAACCTAATTATCTCAGTCAAGGTATGGAGTGGACAAATCTTGATCTCAAGACAAACTGCAGAAATGATTAAAAGAAGAGTTTCATCCGGAGGTATAGTCTCCCACCAAAGCAGGGGAGTTAGGCCAAATCAATGTATACTCCAGAGTTGTAGAAAGAAATGAATTTATTTGAACTTCTAAATTTGCCTCAACCTTTCAGTTGTCCGTAACCAGGAATTAAAGATGGCCATCAAAGGACTCGGAGAAATGCTTATCTATGCTGTATCTCGATATTGTACTGACTGTCAAAAATGTTTCCCTCTTTCCCTTTTCTTTTAGCTTATTTATCTCAACATCTCAATTAAAGTGCCTGAGTTTTAAGCATGTGCATAAAATATACAGTGTACTGCACATATGTGCACTGCTCTAACTTTTGTAAACACTACAGAATGGACTTTTATTCCAATGCAGGGGCTGCACTGAATGCAATGGACTCACTTTCGAATAAACACATAGAGGATTTTTATTTAATGGACTTGGAATGAGGGGGGGGGGTTGTTAGGAAGAGAATCCATTAGTTTATGAATCTATTTTAAGTTAAAGAACACATTGAGGGGTGCTTGGTGCTCTCTGAGCTTGGTTTTTTTCCTTGCAGATATTTCTTTACCAAACCAGGTAACATATTATTATGTTACCTAGTGATCAGTGGTGGGTTTCAAATTTTTTTCGAACCTACTCTGTGGGTGTGGCCTCCTTTGTGGGAGTGGCTTGCTGGCCATGTGACCTGGTGGGAGTGGCTTGCCAGCCATGTGTTTTCTTTCTCCCTCCCTCCCTCCCTCCCTCTCTTTCTCTCTCTCTCCTTCCTTTTGTCTCTCTGTCCCTTTTTCTTTTTTTCCTTTCATCTCTCTCTCACTTTTTCTTTCTTTTTTTCTTTTTTCCTTTTTTCTTTCTTTCTTCCTTCCTTTCTTTCTCTTTCTCTTTCGGTTTCTCTTTCTCTCTGTGTGTGTGAGTCTGTGTGTGTGTGTGTGTGTGTGTGTGTGTGTGTGTGGTGGGTTGCAAAAATTTGACAAACCGGTTCTACTGAACTGGTGCAAACTGGTAGGAACCCACCTCTGCTAGTGATATTATAGTAATGGGTAACGAAATGTCTGCAGGAAAAACAGCAAATCTCAGAGCGCACCAAGGACTCCTCATTTCAACTCTGAATTGTGCATTTTCTCCTTTAATTGAAAGAATACATTATTCACAGCAGCACTTGATCACATAAGTGATGCAAATGACACTATTGCATCACATTGACGGACTTGCCCAAAACGATGTAAACACAATGGAAATTTTCATCTCTTGTATCCAAAATCAATGGCTCTACGGTCCACCAAATCAGGTTTTCCCCCTACAAGGGAGATTTATACCTGAGGACTAATATTTGATCAGCTCTGTTTAATACTAAACTGCAATATGCTTTGTTGATTTCAGGGGATTATACTTCCAAGAAGTATAAGTCGTGATCCTTCTGTGACAAGGACTGAAATGAAGCTCTTGATTTCAGAAACAGGAGGGGAAAAAAATTTCAAAATACAGAGCAAATAAAACGACAAGCAAAATGACTTACATATTCATCCAGAATTAAGTAGGAATCCCTCATCTGTGAAAAGATGGGAAAGCAGCAACTTTAATTCACCATAATGTATAACTATATATTTAGAGCAGTTGTTCCCAAAGTGAGGCCCACGCCCCACCGGGAGGGGGGGGAATTTAGCAGTAGCAATAGCAGTTAGACTTATATACCGCTTCATAGGGCTTTCAGCCCTCTCTAAGCGGTTTACAGAGTCAGCATATTGCCCCCACAGTCTGGGTCCTCATTTTACCCATCTCAGAAGGATGGAAGGCTGAGTCAACCTTGAGCCGGTGAGATTTGAACCGCCGAACTGCAGCTTCGCAGTCAGCTGAATTGGCGCAGTGGTTAGGGTGCAGTGTGGTGGGGGGGGAGGGAAATCAAAGGATGGGGAAAGAGTTGTTTTCATTCCTTTAATGTCTAAATTGAAAGAAACTGACATTCTACAAAAGTTAAAATTCTGTTGAACCCAGCATGAATTTGTGGTTTTGCAAAATCTAATTTTTGATTTTGATTTGATTTGATTTGATTGACATTTGTAGGCCGCCCTTTTCCCTGAGGGGACTCAGGGCGGCTCACATAAAATCAGGGAAGGGGAAATGCAAACAGTAACATAGACACATATAATTTTTTCCTCCTGAATGTCCCTATTGAGACTATTCACAACCAACAGGTATGTGATGCATTAAAATATTACCCTGTTTCCCTGAAAATAAGACCTCCCTGGACAATAAGCCCAATCGGGCTTTTGAGTACATGTGCTAAAATAAACCCTCCCTGAAAATATTGCAACACAGGAGCAGTCATGAGGTGACCACATTCGCTTCCTTCTGCACCTCAAAGATAGTAAGACCTCCCTGAAAATAGGGCCAAGTGCTTATTTCTGGGGTCAAAAGAAAATAAGATCCTGTCTTATTTTGGGGGAAACAGGGTATTACTGTATTTATGGTACAGTAATAGTGGAGTTTTATACGTCTAATTGTTATAGGGGACCAGTGCTTAAGAAATGATTAAGTCATGACTCTTAATTTCTGATGCAATTGCTTGCAATAGTGTTAATAAGAAATGTGCAGCAATTCTCCTTGGTATAGTCCTGGGCATTGAGACTCCTAACAATACAAATTCCAAAACTACAAGCATTTTAACAAATCCCCATTTAAAAAAAAGCTTTCCTGTAGCAAAAGAAAAAAAGAACCTGGGTATTTCCACTTTGCTGTAAGCCAGTGGTTCCCAAACTTGGCAACTTTAAGACTTGTGGACTTCAACTCCCAGAATTCTCCAGCCAGCAGAGCAAACTTGGCAACTTTAAGACTTGTGGACTTCAACTCCCAGAATTCTCCAGCCAGCAGAGCAAACTTGGCAACTTTAAGACTTGTGGACTTCAACTCCCAGAATTCTCCAGCCAGCAGAGCAAACTTGGCAACTTTAAGACTTGTGGACTTCAACTCCCAGAATTCTCCAGCCAGCAGAGCAAACTTGGCAACTTTAAGACTTGTGGACTTCAACTCCCAGAATTCTCCAGCCAGCAGAATTCTGGGAGTTGAAGTCCACAAGTCTTAAAGTTGCCAAGTTTGGGAACCACTGCTGTAAACCATCAGCATTAGGACCTCTAATGCCAAACAATAAATATATGGCTTTCAAAGTGTATGAACAATCAGCATGATTACCTTTTGATTAGATTCGGGGACTAAGCATGGGAGATCTTTATGACGATGCACAAATCGTTCAAAATCTTCAGCGCTGATGATGAATCTTTCAGCCTCCCTAAGAGATTCTTCCCCTGTATTTTCTCCTTCGATGAGCAAGCACTGAAATATCTAGAGAGCATCAAGTACATGACGATTAAGAGAGAACTCTTGCTGGTCACGATTGCTGTGCAATAGAACAATACCACCAAGAAAATCTAATGAAAGTTTTTAATTGTGTAAATCGGTTGTCGGGCAGCATATACGTGTATTGTTATTATGCAGTATGGGTAATTTGCAATTATATCCATAGTCAAAGATTGGTGAAAACTTTGGCTTCTGGATTTTGTGCTTGAGATGGAAGTGTAGGAAGTTAGCACCCACCCTTCTCCTAGGACAGTGGTTCCCAAACTTGGCAACTTTAAGACTTGTGGACTTCAACTCCCAGAATTCTCCAGCCAGCTCTGCTGGCTGGAGAATTCTGGGAGTTGAAGTCCACAAGTCTTAAAGTTGCCAAGTTTGGGAACCACTGTCCTAGAAAAATGAAATATTTTAAGAAATATTAAAAGGGCAGAATATTTCCCCTAAAAGGCAGGCAGAAACTCAGCCCCTCCTCCCTCCCTTTGTCAATGGGCCATTAAGGCCTGGCCAGACTACTCTACATAACGAAGATCTGCCTCCTTCAGGCATAGCCATAACAGGAATCCCAGAGCTCTTTCATTACATCATCACCCAGCAAGGCTCAATCAAGCTTGGCATTCAGGACAGCTTAGAGATGCCCCTGCATAGCCCCATGGGAGTCTGACAACCAAACAGACTACAAGCTCAGATTCAAAGCCCAACAGAGGGTATAAATCTCCCTCACCCATGCGCCTTTTTGCCCAGGATGTCAAACCATGTGATCCTGTCCACCATTAAACCATCTTTCCAAGCAGTCTCCATGTTCCAAGTGTCTTTCTCCCCACTTGGAACTGAACCCAGAAGGACATTTCTTCCAACAGAAGAAAATAAAACTTTGATTCTGAGTTTTGCTGATTGGATCAGTTTGCTGTTATAGAAAATGGCTCATGCAGATTAAGTATGCAAAAATTAAAAAGTTGAGGCTGAAATGTTAGTATTTGAGTCTGCTGTGCTAAAAAGAATCGGAAGTCAAAGCTTTCGTTTCATTTTCTACCTTTAACCTACATTTTTTTTTCTTCTCTTTTCCCCTCTCTCGTTTTTCTGTTTTCATGTTCTTTTGTATTTTATAACTCGATAAGCTTAATAAAATTATTAAAGAAGACTGATGAAAAGTATTAAGTCTATTTATTTATTTATTTATTTATTTATTTATTTATTTATTTATTTATTTATTTATTTGTCTTGTATGCCGCCCACTCCCGGAGGACTCCGGGCGGCTCACAAAAGACAAGGGAAAGGGGGAAAACGAGACAAAGACAACATATTAAAAACAAAACCAACATTCACAATTTCCGTGGAGGTAGATGCTTCTCAGCTCCCCCCAGCCTGCTGGAACAGCCAGGACTTGGTGGCTTTGCGGAAGGCTGGGAGGGTAGTAAGGGTCCGGATCTCCACGGGGAGATCGTTCCAGAGGGCTGGAGCTGCAACAGAGAAGGCCCTCCCCCGGGGAGTCGCCAGCCGACATTGGCTGGCAGATGGAATCTGGAAGAGACCTAACCTGTGCGATCTAATTGGTCTGAGAGAGGTAATTGGCAGGAGGCGGTCTCTCAGGTACCCAGGTCCGATGCCATGTAGGGCTTTATAGGTAGCGACCAGCACCATGAATTATTGGTTAGAGCAGTGTTTCTCAACCTTGGCAACTTTAAAAAGTATGGACTTTAACTTCCACAATGCTAGCTGGGGAATTCTGGGAGATGAAGTCCACACACCTTAAAGTTGCCAAGGTTGAGAAACACACTGGGTGTGCAAAATGCTTCAGACTTGAATCGTTCTGAACTGAACTCAAAACATATTGTTCCAAATCCAGAGTTTCTTGTGTCTGTACAAGGACACTTTTCTAAGTATGGATCAGCTCTTTTAAGTTCTTTGGAAGCATGAAGCAGCTTGGAACAACTTTGGTATAGTGGGAACCAGTTGCCGGATTACACAAAACATCCAATTTTTAATGTTTAAAAATTTTCTGTACAACCCTGATATCGGGCTCATCTTTCTGCTTAATCAAATATTCAGATTAAAGTTATGGAATACTGTAGCAATAATTATATTAGTCCCAAGCAAAGCTAATTTGGCTGGCTATCTTGTTAATAGGATGGTCAGCTGTTACAGACTCCTCTGAGATGATTGTATTGAGATCAGAGATTTATACTAGGAAGTGCAGATGGTTAAAAAAGAACATTTAAAATTTTGAGTTTCAAATAGAACTCCATTTTGGTGACAAGATAGATCAGAAAAGAAAAAGGTAGACGAATAAGTTATGTTATATTTGGAATACTGTACATACTCAAGTATAAGCCTAGTTTTTCAGCCCACTTTTTGGGCTGAAAAAAGCCGCCTCGGCTTATACTCGAGTCAGTGAAAAATTTGCCCAAAATGGAGGAGAAAAAGGGGCGGGGCCATGCCGCTGGGTGACGCTCGTGAATGGCCCAGCGCCCCTGAGTTTCCCCTCCCTCTGTGTCAGTTTGCCGCGCAGCGTGCACCGCACCATCCCCCCTCCTCACGTTCTAATGTAATGCAGGGCTATCTTACGATTCCCCTTCCTCCCCCTCCTGCCGCTCTGCAACGATGTCCCACCTCCTCCTTGTTATGGCAAGCAGCCACATAGCGATGTCCCACCTCCTCTGGTACAGTGATCCAATGATAGGAATCACTGTGCCGTGTGTCATAGGAGGCGGGACATCATCATCACAGTGGGACATCAGCATCATGAGGTGAGTGAAGTATTTCATTGAATACACCGGTATTGTGTGATAATAATTTGTTATGCAGAGCAAATTTTTATAATGGCTACTGTATATTTAATGGGCACAGGCAGGCTGTATATGTTATTCAATGGGCAATGGCATTATTGGTATCTATTTTTATTTTTGAAATTTATCGGTAGCTGCTGCATTTCCCACCCTAGGCTTATACTCGAGTCAATAACTTTTCCAGTTTTTTGTGGTACAATTAGGTGCCTCGGCTTATATTCGGGTCGGCCTATACTCGAGTATATACGGTAAGTAAATACGTCTATGTATGTTCAGCAAAGGATGAAGGAATGGTTTTCAAAAGAGGCAGAGCCTTATAGTCAACTAACTTACTGCCATCTAATGGATGCTGAAGACATTGTGATATATACACAACATGAATGGGGATTTCTAAAAACCCTTTGCCAAAATGTCAAGGGCAAATAATCCTTAAATGCAAAATAGTTAAAATTTTCCTACTTTTAGGACTCTGCAAATTGCAGTGGTCAAGGTATGATAGATCAATACCATCACTATAGTTTTGATGGTGGTTTATATTAGCCTAAGTTGTAGCAATTTAATAAAGATGATTAGCAGTAAATTGATGTCTAGTGGTAAATTCCCAAGTGATCTACAGCAGATTCTGACTCTTAATATTTTAGCAATAGTAACCATAAAATTATTTCCTTCCTCAGGCCAAATTAGAAAACTGAAAGCAAAATAATGAATGCTGGGAGTGATTAAAAAGAAATGCATAGATGGATGTTTCTACCTGTATATCCATATATGTGTCCTTAGTTTCTTTTGAAGAAACTGGTGGATTGCAAATCCTTTAATTTAAATTATATTACTTTGCATCAAGTCCAGATTCCTTTAAGGGACTGAAGTTAACTTTTCCAAGAGGTCAGAAAAACAATGGACAGGATAATGGCAAAACCTGAACCAGGTCAGAGAGAGAGAGAGAGAGAGAGAGAGAGGGAGGGAGGGAGGGAGGGAGGGAGGGAGGGAGGGAGAGGGGGAGAGGGAGGGAGAGGGAGGGATAGGGAGGGAGGGGGAGAGAGAGGGAGGGAGAGAGAGGGAGGAAGGGAGGGAGAGAGAGAGAGGGAGGGAGGGAGGGAGAGAGGGAGACACACACACACACACACACACACACACCCTTTTTAAGAATATGAAGGTGTTGTTCTCTTTGTTTTAAAAATATTTTAGGGGTCCTACCCATTATAGCTAATATTTCCCCCACTTCACAATACTAAAACGTATGCTGCCTCTTTTCTGCTCTTACCTTCCAGCGGACAGGATTTAGAGCTTTGATCTTCTCATTCATGTCTTCTTCCACATTGAAACGGTTGATCACGGAATTTATCTTGAAAGCCACGTTGTATTTTTGGCACCACGTCTTCAGCTTTTCAAGGTTTTCAACATGATTTTTCTTTCCTTGCCCTCGGCCAATTAAAACATTGACTTCTTCATTGAAGCTATCGCAAGAGACAGCCAGAATATCTAGATATTCCCCTAAAACAGATAAGAGTGCACTAGTATTTAATGCCACCAGCCAATTGTCATCTAAATTTATCAAGTTCTAGTTGTGCGATGGCGAAGCTGTGGCATGTGATCCACAGGTAGCACACGGAGCCATATCTGCCAGCATACAGGGTGACAATTCAATTCAATTTAGATTATTAGATTATCAGATAATAATCAGCTCCAGCGCTCATTGAACAGCTGATTCTTGGCCTTCCAGAGGGCTGGGGGACGCCGTTTTAAACCTCCCCAGGCTTCAGGAAAGCCTCAGGAACCTGGGGAAGGTGAAAAACAGACCCAACAGGCCAACTGGAAGTTTGGAAACTATCTGCTTTCGGCTTCCGGAGGGCCTCCGTGGGAAGGCAGTTTTGCCTCCCCAGGCTTCAGGAAAGCCTCCAGAGCCTGGGGAGAGTGAAAACTGCCCCCCCCGCATGGGGTGGTGGTGGTCGCGTGCACCAGTGGCAAGTGCACATTGCATTGTGGTGTGGGCACGTGTACATGCGCTATCACACACGGGCGGACAATTCTGGCACACATTTACACCACTGTTCTAGGTGAATAACCATTACCCTGACTATTCTCTTTTGGATGGTTACATTCCTTTTATTACTTCATCCAGTTAATCAGCGTAACAAATATATTATGAGCCACGGTGGCACAGTGGTTTGAACGCAGTACTGCAGGCTGTTTCTGCTGACTGCTGGCTGCCAGCAATCTGACAGTTTTGAATCTCACCAGGCTCAAGGTTGACTCAGCCTTCCATCTTTCCAAGGTCAATAAAATAAGGACCTAGATTGTTGGGGACAATAGGCTGACTGTGTAAACCGCTTAGAGAGGGCTGTAAATGAAGTGGTATATACGTATTTTTCCGACTATAATACACACTGGAGTATAAGACCCACCAAGATTTTGAAGAGGTAATTTTTAAAAAAAAGTTTTTGCACTCTTCAGGCCTCCCAAATCCTTTGCACACGTCATTTTTTTGTGAAAAACAAGGCATGTAGAGAATTTGAGAAGTCTGCAAAGTGCTTCTGGGGGCTGGGGGGGGGCAAAAACGAGCAAAAAATGGCCCATTTTTTGCTCGTTTTTGCCCCCCCCCAGCTCCCAGGAGCACTTTGCAGGCCTCCCAAACCCTCTGGACGTCCATTTTTGAGAAGGGGGCAGGGATTTTGGAGGTCAACAATGCTGTATTCAGTGTATAAGACGCAACCAGATTTTCACCCTCTTTTTTGCGGGGGGAAAGGTGCATCTTATACTCCAAAAAATACGGTAAGTCTGAGCACCATTGCTACTATATAATGCTAGAAGAGTTGCTTATAATTTCTCTTACCATAACATTTGAACCATCTCTCTTTAATCATGCTGCCATTGGTCACAATGCTAACACTCGGCAACTTTAGCTCCTCCTTGCAAAATTGGACCAGCTTTCCGACAAACTCGCCCCGCTCGTGCAGAAACGGTTCCCCACCTGAGAAGTTTATTTTCTCCATACCTGGGATGTGCCAGAGAGAACAAGAAAGTGATAGGAACATTCAAGCAGTACACCCACTGCAAGAACACATAACAATAATAATAACAACAATAACAATAACAATAACAACAATAATAACAATACTAGCAATAGTAACAATACTAACAATAGTAACAATAACAATAATAACAATAAAAACCTCTAGGTTTTCTATAGCAATAGCAATAGGAGTTAGACTTATATACCGCTTCATAGGGCTTTCAGCCCTCTCTAAGCGGTTTACAGAGTCAGCATATCGCCCCCCCACAGTCTGGGTCCTCATTTCACCCACCTCGGAAGGATGGAAGGCTGAGTCAACCTTTGAGTCGGTGAGATTTGAACCGCTGAACTGCAGATAAGAGTCAGCTGTAGTGGCCTTCAGTACTGCACCCCTAACCACTGCGCCACCTCGGCTCTCTTACTTACACGAGCCCATCTAAATTATTTCAGAGTAAGCAAAATATCTTTGCCATCCTTAAGGCATGTCACAACTTTTGAGCACCCTTAAGGTTTGGAAAGATTAAAAATTTGGCACGCCCTAAAATATGCATGCAAGCCAAAATGGTATCTGTTGTATGTGTGTGTGTTTGTACGCGCATGCACACTTGTGACTTCAAGTCATTATTGACTTCTAACACTGCTTGGACTAGTTCCTGCTGTTTTTCTGATATTGTTTTCCAGAAGTGGTTTGACATTTCCTCCTTTCTAGGGCTGAGTGGGAGTGACTGGCCCAGGCCACCCAGGTAATTTGTGCCCATATGGAGATTATAATTCATGCTCTCCTAGTTTCTACCCCGGTGCCTGAGCCACTACATCAAATAGGCTGTCATTGGAGCATTCCCACGTACTTTTCTTGATTACAATTTGGAGGGCATTATTATGGTTTGTCGCAGTCAACTCAATGTTTACACTGGATTGGCATTTCTGTCCATCCATTAAGTCCTTCCACGGGACACTGGATAGGCAGATGTTTCAATGGCATTCACTGCAGGATGTAAGCTATTCAAAATAGGAGCCAAGGTGGCGCAGTGGTTAGGGGGCAGTACTGCAGGCGACTTCAGCTGACTGTTATCTGCAGTTCAGTGGTTCAAATCTCACCGACTCAGGGTTGACTCAGCCTTCCATCCTTCCGAGGTGGGTAAAATGAGGACCCAGATTATTGTTGGGGGCGATATGCTGACTCTGAAAACCGCTTAGAGAGGGCTGAAAGCCCTATGAAGCGGTAGATAAGTCTAACTGCTATTGCTATTGCTATCTATCTATCTATCTATCTATCTATCTATCTATCTATCTATCTATCTATCTATCGTATTGTTGGGGGCAATATGCTGACTCTGAAAACCGCTTAGAGAGGGCTGAAAGTCCTATGAAGCGGTATGTAAGTCTAACTGCTATTGCTATTGCTAAAATAAAGCTGCCTTTTGCAATTGACTGAAGGTGATGTTGTCAATTCTGATAGCCGGAGCCCGGGATGGCGAACCTATGGCACGCGGAGCCTTTTGTCAGGGCATGTGAGGGGTTGCCCTGTCAGCTGGCCAGCGCGCATGTGTGCGATGGCAAGCTGAGTTCAGCCTTTTTTTAAAGCCATTTTTTGCCCTCCCTCAGGCTCCAGAGGCTTTATAGGAGCCTGGGGAGGGTGAAAACAGCCTCCCCTACCCTCCCCGGAGGCTTCAGGAGTTTCCCTGAAGCATCCGGAGGGCAAAAAATGGCGGGTGGGGTGGGTTTCAAAAATTGTTGGAACCTACTCTGTGGGTGTGGCCTCCTTTGTGGGAGTGGCTTGGCACCCATGTGACCGGATATGAAGATGCCGATGACACTTGTCAGAACCACCTTAAATTACCTCACACACAGCACTGTATATATAATGTTGTGTTTGTGCTGATAAATAAATAAAGGGAGACTAGTATAGATCTATTTCAAGCTATTTAGCTCTCATCAGCTAGCCATACCCTTGCTGGAATTCGAACCTGCGCTATATTGCATCTTAGGCAGATGTGTTAACCACTAAGCCACAGAGTTCGACTCCTTATCAGCTAAGCCAGGGTGAAAGGTTACAACCCTATATATATATATATATATATATATATATATATATATATATATATATATATATATATATATATATATATATATATATATATATATATATATATATATATATATATATATATATATATATATATATACACACACACACACACACACACACACACACACACCGTATTTTCCGGACTATAAGACGCACCTAGCTTTTGGGGAGGAAAACAAGAAAACAAACCTGCCTTTGCCTCCCAACAATTTGCCTCCTTGCAGAAAACAGCCTGGTCATCTTCAGCACAGCCTGATTTAGCAGGAGCAGCTGATTAGTGGGTGGATCAGGCACCCCAAATACCGCTTATCAGCTGTTCCAGGCTGCGGGGATTGCCACTGCCCATCGCCAGTGCTGCCGCCTCCACACACCCAATTTTCTGTCTCAGCACATCCCATTTTCGGCCTCCGCGTGGGAGAGAGAGGAAGGCAAGGAAGGAGAAGGAGAGGAAGGAGAAGGAGAGGAAGGAGAAGTGGAAGGGGGAGAAGAAGGAGAGGAAGAAGAATGGGAAGAAGAAAGAGAGATAGGAGAGGAAGGGGAAGGAGAAGAAGAAACACAGAAAGGAGAGGAAGGAAAAGGAGAGGAAGGAGAAGAGGAAGGAGAAGGAGAGGAGAGGTAGGAGAGGAAGGGGAAGGAGAAGAAAGAAAGGAAGGAGAGGAAGGAGAAGGGAAGGGGAAGAAGAAGAAGAAGAAGAAGAAGAAGAAGAAGAAGAAGAAGAAGAAGAAGAAGAAGAAGAAAAAGAAGAAGAGGGGAGAGGAAGGAGAAGAAGGAGAGGTAGGACAGGAAGGAGAAGTGGAAGGGGAAGAAGAAGGAGAGGAAGGAGAGGAAGAAGAATGGGAAGAAGGAGAGATAGGAGAGGAAGGGGAAGGAGAAGAAGAAACACAGAAAGGAGAGGAAGGAAAAGGAGAGGAAGCAGAAGAGGAAGGAGAGGAGAGGTAGGAGAGGAAGGGGAAGGAGAACAAAGAGAGGAAGGAGAGGAAGGAGAAGGGAAGGGGAAGAGGAGAAGAAGAGGAGGAGGAGGAGGAGAGAGGAAGGAGAAAGAGAGGAAGGAGAAGAGGAAGGGGAAGGAGAGGTAGGACAGGAAGGAGAAGTGGAAGGGGAAGAAGAAGGAGAGGGAGGAGAGGAAGGGGAAGGAGAAGGGGAAAAAGAAGAAGAAACACAGGAAGGAGAGGAAGGAAAAGGAGAGGAAGGAGAAGAGGAAGGAGAAGGAGAGGTAGGAGAGGAAGGGGAAGGAGAAGAAGAAAGAGGGGAAGGAGAGGAAGGAGAAGAGGAAGAAGGAGAAGATCTTAAACTTCCATCTAGTAGTTTGGTACCCCAGAAGCCTGAAGCTAGAGGTAGAGGCGATCTGGTGCCCTCCACGAGACTTCGGATGACCGATGCGCTCCATCCCTTCCGCCACTGGCTCCCCTTCCATCCCCTCCGGAGCCAGCACGGGACAGGCTCCCTTACCGGCCTCCTTGAGCAACCGGAGCCCCCTCTTGGCCACCTGCAGCGGCAGGACGAACGAGGTCTTGGCGGTGTGGAAGCAGAAGCCGCACTTGTAGTTGCACTGCCGGGTGAAGTGGTAGTTGACGCTCAGCGGCACCGGCGGACGAAGCGCAGCGGGCGGCTCCGGAGCTGAGCTCGGGGAGACTCTCCGTCGGAGCGGCCCCCAAAGGCCGAGGACCGCCAGCCGGCTGCAGAGAGCGCTCAGGGCTTGGAGCAGGAGACGGAGGAGCTGGCGGGGAGGAGGCAAGTGCATCGCGGTGCCTTCGCTGGGCTTCTGCGTGGGGATTGCGGCGCTGGAGGGGAGAGCGCGGCTTTTGAACGGCCAGATAGCGGCGGGGATGGGATGATCGCCGCTCGGTTGATCCAAGTTTCGGTTTCCTTTACGTGGAAAGTGCTCGGTGTCGTTCAAGGTGGCTAGACTCGCGGCGCCCTTGGTGGGTGGGTGTGTTGTGTGCTGTGTGCTGCCAGGCGGAGTTCCCAGAGGAGATGCCAGAGGAAACGGCACCAGTTTAGAAGCTGGAAGTGGGCAGCGTTTTAGGACCAGAGGTCCCCAAACTTTCCAACTTTAAGACTTGTGTACTTATATACAAAATAAATCTGGGACTAAGAAATTCCAGATAGCTTATGATTAAGGTCAGGACCGATATAAATTGTTTAAAGCTAGCCTAGCAAGGAGGAGCTAAGTTCAATGTAAAGATGTTATCAATTTTCTATTCTTTTTTTCCAATATATTTTAGACTGTTTTTGTTAAAGATTTATACCGTGTATAGGTTCTGGGAAGTCGGGGGAGGGAAGGCTGGGGGGGGGGGGAGATTTAGTATTTAGTATTTTAGTATTTTATTGAAATTTATAGGCCGCCCTTTTCCCTGAGGGGACTCAGGGCGGCTTACAATCAAAAAAGGGGGGGGGTGCAAATACAAAAACAGTAGGTGAATAAAATAAGACAATAAAAACACAACTTGCATTCAACATTCAACACTCAGGTGGGGCGAATTAGGAACTTATCCCCAGGCCTGGGGGAGGGAGGGAGATGGGAGGGAGGGATGTATATTAGGCTTGACGAGGGGTGTTAGATTTTAATGTAATATGATTGCACATGTATACTGTCTTATCTTTTCTTTAAAATTAAGATATGTTAAGTATATTGATATGGAAGCATAAATACCATCAACATAGAAGGGAGTTTGCTCGGAAGTTGAAATACACCAAGGAGAGGAAGAGTGGGAAACAGAGGAGAGAAGAAAGATAGGAAGAGAGGGATCGGAGAGAGGGTGAAGGGGGGAAGATGAGGAGGATGAGGAGTGGAATGAAGAGAGAGGAGAAGGGGAAAGGAAGGGGAAGTAGAGTAGAAAAGGATGATGGAGGGAAGAAGGGAGGTAGGAGAGAGGTAGAAGAAAGAGGTGTATGGAGAGCAGAAGAGCTAATAATGGGTTTTTATCCTTCTGGGCATTGATGACAATAGCAATAGCAATAGTTAGACTTATATACCGCTTCAAAGGGCTTTCAGCCCTCTCTAAACGGTTTACAGAGTCAGCATATCGCCCACCCCCAACAATCCGGGTCCTCATTTCACCCACCTCAGAAGGATGGAAGGCTGAGTCAACCTTGAGCCAGTGAGATTTGAACCTCTGAACTGCAGTTAGCAGTCAGCTGAAGTGGCTGCAGCACTGCACTCTACCCACTGCGCCACCTCGGCTCTTGTTTAAACCAAGTTTAAACAAGAGGCCCAATGTGGGGCCCACCGCCCCACGGGGGAGGGGGGTATTTTTAATGGGGGCAATTTGAACCTTGTTGCCCCCATTAAAAATACCCCCCCCCGTGGGGCGTGGGCCTCACATTGGGAACCACTGGTGTAGGGTCTCCTGCTTGAGCAGGGGGTCGGACTAGATGACCTCCGAGGTTCCTTCCAATTCTGTTATCCTGTTCTGCTCTTTTCTACTCTACTCCTATTCTATTGTATTCCATTCTGCTCTGCTCTTATTCTATTTTATTCTGTTCTCTTCTGAATTTATTTGCATTTGCTTCGGATCCCAACCCCCTTTTTTCCTCCCTTCTTCAAAACAAACGAAAGGCAAATTTATCAGAGGCGCTCAGAGCCCTCCGTAAACTTTCACAAAACTTTCACTTTGGTGGAAGTCACCGGCTTCATTTCCCAAATCCTCTCGGTTTCCCTTTTTTTGTTCATAGCGTTCCCCGCTTCACTTTTGCACGGGGTTTCTTCAATCCTAACTTTCTCCCGGGTTAAGTTTCGGTTTCCCGATGCAAAGTCGCCGACGGGCGGTTTAAGCTTTCGTTTCTCCGCCGATCTCTCCCTTTTCCCCCTGGCGGTAAAACAGCAAAGCCGGGCGTGGGTTTCGGTCCACCCGTTCGCTCCCGGTTCCGTTTCTCTTCATGCCGCCCCGTAAGTCAGCCGGCTCCCTTCGGCTGCTCCCATTAGCCATGGATCGGCTGCTCTCCGCAAACCAAGCCGGCTGGCTGGAGCGCTTCTTCGTGGCCGGACCGGCAGGGGCGGAGAGAGCCTATTTCGCCCTGAGCGGCGCCGGAGAGCAGCCAGCCCACCGCGCCAAGCCCGCCTGCTTCCTTCCCCCTCCGGGCAGATGCTATTCCTTCGGCGTCCCCGTGGCTGCAAACCCGCCGGAGCGCGTCCGGGCTGCCCGGCTGCAGGGGACGTTGCAGCGCCGGTTGGAGGAGGCGCCTTGGGGCGCTCGGGGCCGCGTCCTGCCGCTCTTGTGCTACGGGCGCGGCGGGGCGCTGCTGGAGAAGGGCTTCTTGGTGCAGGACGAGCGGGGGCTGCCGGAGACGCGGGCCTTTCTGGACGAGCTCCTGCGGGGCCTGCCGCTCCCGGCTCACCTGTGCGTGTACGAGGAAGGCGAAGGCGGCCGGCTGGGCTGCACCTGGTGGGGCTTCCAGGGGGCGGGGAAGGAGAGCCAGCTGCTGGGTAGAGCCAACGTGGTGGCCGCCGAAGAAGCGGAGTTCCACCCGGCGGTTCCTCACCACCTGGGCGACACCGTGTTCAGGTCTCGGGAAGCTGCCCGACAAGTGCTGGAAGAAGTAAGTGGTGAGGACAGAGGCCTTTGGCAACTTTTAAGACTTGTGGACTTTAAATAGCAATAGCAGTTAGACAGACAGACAGACAGACAGACAGACAGATAGATAGGGAGAGATAGATATAGAGGGAGGGAGAGATAGATATAGATAGAATAGATAGATAGACAGACAGACAGACAGACAGACAGCAATAGCAATAGCAGTTAGACTTATATACTGCTTCATAGGGCTTTCAGCCCTCTCTAAGCGGTTTACAGAGTCAGCATATCGCCCCCAACAACAATCCGGGTCCTCATTTTACCCACCTCGGAAGGATGGAAGGCTGAGTCAACCCTGAGCCGGTGAGATTTGAACAGCCGAACTGCAGTCAGCTGAAGTAGCCTGCAGTGCTGCATTTAACCACTGCGGCACCTCGGCTCTCTTGAGTTTTCAGCAAACTCAACCCACAGCAAATAACAGGTTCGCTTAACGACTGTGGCATTCGCTTCATAATGGCCACAAAAGTAGGGCCAGTCACAGGGAGACCAGCTCTGACTCTGTTGTAAAGCTAAAAGTTGTCTCTCTTGTTTTTGATTGCTTGACTTTTTGTATGCTTCGCAATACATTATGAGAGCCTGTTTGGTGTGTCCTTGACTTATGGCTCGTTGCTTAGCGACTGTTTGAGGTTACATCGCTCCCCCAAAGAATGTATGACCCAGTTCCCATGGCTGCTCCCTCTCAGGACCGCATGATGAATACTTGGCCACTGGCTCATATTTAAAATGTTTTACAATGTCCTGTAATCACATTCCTGTGATTTACAACATTTTTATGAGAGACCATTTTTCCCCTTCCAATTTTACACAAGAATGACCCATAGCAAACAATGTGTTGGCTTAAATTTGTGGAGGCTGTTTAACGACCGTGGTAGTAGTTGCTTTATGACCACAGTGGCTGCTTAATGACCGCTGTAAAAAGGGTCATAAAATTGGGTTGGCCATGTGAATGACCCTACCTTAGATTCATGATGACTTTCAGCTGGAATGGGGCCAGCTCCATTGCAAGCGTAAAGCAAGGATTACCTATAGTGTTAAGACATCTGGACGGAAGACTTGAGTTCTAGTTCTTTCTGCCAGCTGGATGACCTTTTGCCAGTCACATTTTCTCAGCTCTGGAAAGGAGACAAGGCCAAGCCATTTCTAAAATCTTGCCAAGTAAGCTTCAGACAATTTCTAGGAGCCAAAAACTTATTCAAAGGCACCAGAAATAACACCATTTCTAAAATCTTGCCAAGTAAGCTTCAGACAATTTCTAGGAGCCAAAAACTTATTCAAAGGCACCAGAAATAACACCACCCCCATACCCCCCAGTATATTATTTTCACCTGGGTTGATTCATTCATGTCTATTTGAAGAAAAGGCACTAAATTACATTCAGGAACTCCTTATGGAACACCATATATGAAATAATTATATTAACATGTGACTTTTAATGATGCTTGTTTAAATTTCAGGAGGGTTTTTGTTTTTAGTTATCGAACTATCAAGTAACTGACATAAATTTGTGATGTATACGCACACACACATAAATAATGTTTTTTTGTAGAAGCTTATTTTAAAACCTGATAATAAGATAGACAATATATATATGTTGATAGTTAATATATATATCAAAAAGCTTTACCAACGGTATTTCTATTGCAACAGAAATTAAATATAATATTCATCAAATTTGATAGAATTGTAGTTCCTATATCTGGTGTATTTTCACTGTATCTATAACCTTTTTCCAACATGGCAATTGAAGATGTCTTGTTAATCCACACCTTAATTAGTCAGTTATCTTATTTGTTTCCAATATTTGGGCAATTATTTTAGCTGCTAAAATTAAGTAGTTTACATTTCTCATTTTGTACTTAGTCTCAAAAATAAATTCAGTAACTCTGAGTTATAGACAATTCTTTTTAAATAATGATTTTGTGTCCCCCACCCACAATAAATAACTTTATTGCATGATTACTACAAGTGAAGTAAAGACAACTTATCCAATATTTGGAAGAATAATATATACAGGTGCCAATCTGCCCAGAATCAAGTGCTAATGATATAAAATCTTCTCGAGAATTTCTTGCATTGAAACCTGGGTGAATCAACCTGATTTCTATAATGCCTGCCAATTTATCTCCTGGATGAGTTTACCAAAATGAGTAGCCTAAATTTCCTTAGTTTAAGAGGAAGAGGTGGCTCTCTTGTTTCTAACTTCAATAGTAACCTATAAAGCAATGGTTCCCAAACTTGGCAACTTTAAGACTTGTGGACTTCACCTCCCAGAATTGAAGTCCGGACATCTTCAAGTTGCCAAGGTTGAGAAACACTGCCTTAGAAGAATCCATGTGTCTTCTCGTTACAGTGCACTTCAATAATTCCTGAATCCAGACTGGTTCTAGAACTCATGGATAAGTGTCCTAAACATCCAAAGAAAGGAAACTTTCCTCTAATCGTTATTGAAGGACTAGATGCAACAGGTAAGAAAAAAGACATATTTTTAGGAAAGCATAAGCTGCTCTTTGACTGACACATTTCATATAGCCGTGATGGCAAACCCATGGCATGTGTGTGCCACAGGGTTCACCGACCAAAGCGCGCACGACAAAAGCGTGCCCGATGAAACCGCGGCGAGAAAACCGCAAGTTCTAAACTGCGCCGACGAATGACCGGAGAAGCGTGCCGACAACAGCGCGCCGACAGAAGCATGCTCTAAACCTAACCCTGAACCTAACCCTTAACTTAAATTGCACTTCTGTCGGCGCGCTGTTGTGGGCGTGTTGATGACGTCGTGGTTTTCGCACCGCGGTTTCGTCGGCACGCTTTTGTCATGCACGCATTTGTCGGGTCACGTGCCACAGGTGGCATACGGAGCCATATTTGCCGGCACGGCAGCCCTCAGCTCCCATCACGCATGTGTCCACTGGCCAGATAATTTTTGGCTGCTTTAGCCCTCCCCAGACTTCAGGAAAGTTACACCTATTCTCCGCGAGCTGCACTGGCTACCGATCGGTCTCCGGATACGCTTCAAAGTGCTAGTCGTAACTTATAAAGCCCTTCATGGTATTGGACCTGGGTACTTGAGAGACCGCCTGCTGCCAATTACCTCCCAAAGACCCGTTAGATCACACAGGGTTGGCCTCCTCCGGGTTCCGTCCACCAGCCAATGCCACCTGGCTACTACCCGGGGGAGGGCCTTCTCTGTGGCAGCTCCGGCCCTTTGGAACGAACTCCCCGCGGAGATTCGGACCCTCACCTCTCTCCAGGCCTTCCGGAAAGCCATCAAAACCTGGCTGTGCCGGCAGGCCTGGGGTTGATGAGTTCCCCTCCCCTCTTGACTTGTATGGCTGTGTGATTTTCGTGTATTTTAATTATGTGTATCGTATTTTATGTTCCCTTTTTCCCCCTTTTGAGTTGTTCGCCGCCCTGAGTCCCTCCCGGAGAAGGGCGGCATACAAATAAACTAAATCTGAATCTGAATCTGAATCTGAAAGCCTCCGGAGCCTGGGGAGGGTGAACCCCCCCCCCGTGCGTGGGTGGGGCATACTCGCGCATGCAATAACATGCACACAATTTTGGCACACCTTTAGAAAAAGGTTAGCCGTCACTGTCATATAGTATCAAATCAACTGCCTTTGTGGGTTCGCATAACACACTGAACTGAAAGCAGGGCTTGTGCAACATCTTAAAACTAAAAATAAAAATAAAAATCAAGTTTAAGAGCAGACAAGTGAGGACATTAACATGTTCTCTTGTCTGACTGTTTCCTAGGCAGCATCTCTTCCCCTCTTTCCTCAAGATCATTCACACAGTCTAGGATAACTGTGTTAAGATTTTATAGTTTAGTGCAACTACTTTAAATTGCACTCAGAAGCCTCTTGACAATCAAAAGCTGGGGAAAGGATGGTGGCCCCTATGCTTTTTCCAAGTTCAGTCAACAGTCCACTAGAGTTCTTCCCTTTGTCTTAAAAGGCCAATTATTTTCTCTCTTCAGCGGTGGGGAGGGACTGGAGTATCTCCTTTTTTGTGTAACCAACAATATATCTTCCTAATGGGTATGTGGATTGACAATCAGGCATGCAATCCTGATTTGTTGCGGATGCTGATGAATAGGACCTCAATTTGTAAATAGAATACATTGGCTTAACTTGGATCAAAAATTAATTCTTCCCGTTGAAAAATACCAGCAGTTTAGCTACTCTGCGTAATTGTTTACTTTTTTTTACCACTGCCCTTAGAACCCTTTCACCAGGCTTGAGAATTATGGATCTTTTTAAAAATAAATAAATTGTAGTTGCATCACAACAATAAACGAACAAACGGATGCAATTGACACACTGGCCAGAATTGTTTTTAAGTGATTAGTTATTTTGGAGGTCATTAGAGCAGTGTTTCTCAACCTTGGCCACTTGAAGATGTCCGGACTTAAACTCCCAGAATTCCCCAGCCAGCGAATGCTGGCTGGGGAATTCTGGGAGTTGAAGTCCGGACATCTTCAAGTGGCCAAGGTTGAGAAACACTGCATTAGAGTGTCCAAATTAGCAAGAAAACAAAATGGCAACAATTAAATAGAAGTGAAGTGTGTTTGATTGTAATTTGAGGATTAGTAAACAGATGTTCAGGTTAGTAGAAAACAGAAATCTTTGTCATATGGCAGGGTTGTGTAGCTGACAGCGTATGGATCAAATATAGCTTGCAAATCCATCTTTCTACCTCTCTCAGAATTCCCTTGCCATTCTTGTGAGGATCACAGAAATTGTAGGCCAACATAATGTAAGGGCACAGAGTGAGAAAGGCTGATATAAATTAATCTGTTTTAGTTCATATGTAATGCCAGGTGACTAAGCATTATTTTCCACCTTGTTTAATAATTCATCCAATGCTTGCTGTTTATAACAATATCTAGGTAATAGCATTCTACTCCTGCATTAGTTTCTTTGACCATGGTTTATTGAATAATGCCCAACTGGCTGAATTTGAACATAGTTATAGTTTGTTAAAAACCACGATGGGATGCACAGTGCATATTAAACCAAACAGATCATTTTATGGCTTAGTAGAACGTGTGATTTGTGAGTGAGGCCGGTGGATTCGTGCAAATAGTGGATTAAACCCTTTTGTGAAGTTTAAATCCTATCTATCTTAATCCCACTTCATTCAGTGCAGGTCCAAGAAAGTTGCTTCTTGCCTTCGTGAACATCTCTTCACAGCAGGATTGGTGGCAGTTATGAGGCAGTGTGACTAAGGAAGTAAGAGGATTCCATCTTCACCTCTTCTTCCTCAAGTCACAGCAACTAGCAATAGCACGTAAACTTATATACTGCTTCACAGTTGAATGTTGAATGTTGATGTTATTTATATGCCGCCCTTTCCCCCCCCGAAGGGGACTCAGGGCGGCTCACAACTCAACCAGGGAAGGGGGATACAAACAGAAAATTAAAACAACACAAAACAATACATAATTTAAAATACAACAGTCATACCAATTCGAGACGGGGGGCAATAGTTCTTTAGCCCCAGGCCTGTCTGAACAGCCAGGTTTTAAGGGCTTTGCGGAAGGCCTGGAGGGTGGTGAGGGTTCGAATCTCCACGGGGAGTTCGTTCCAGAGGGTCGGAGCAGCCACAGAGAAGGCTCTCCTCCGGATAGTAACCAGTCGACACTGGCCAGCGGATGGAATTCGGAGGAGGCCTAGTCTGTGGGATCTAATTGGTCTGGTGGAGCTAATTGGCAGTAGGCGGTCTCTCAAGTACCCAGGTCCAATACCATGAAGGGCTTTATAAGTGCGCTACAGCCCTCTCTAAGTGGTTTACAACCTATTGCCCCCAACCATCTGGGTCCTCATTTTACCGACTTCGGAAGGAGAGAAGGCCGAGTCTACCTTGAGCCAGTTGGGATCGAACTGCTGGCAGTTGGCAGAATTAGCCTGCAATACCGCATTCTAACCACTGCGCCAAGAGAATGGCTGATAGTTCTCCACAAAATTTTATTTTATCTGCAGCTAAGACAAGGAGAGATACAAACACGGTAGATTATTGCCTATGATACCAATGACCTAATCTAAATTCTTGCAAATTCGATCGATTCCCCTGTTGTGTCATAACTAAGGGTGACTTTCTTTCCTGTACCAAATGTAGGCAAAACAACCGTGACCCATTTTTTGAAAGACTCCCTGAACGCCGTACTCTTGAGGACTCCTCCATCGTGCGTTGGACAGTGGCGGAAGATTTTTGATGATGAACCGCCGCTCATACGCAGAGCCTTCTATGCACTGACTAACTACATTGTGGCTTCTGAAGCAGCCAAAGAATCCTCTAAGTCTCCAGTGATTCTAGACAGGTTTGCAAAAACGAAGCGTTTCCAGTGGGGGAAAAATATATATATAGCTCGGAGATGAACCTTGGGACTCTGTGAGATTGGCTGTTTGCTTGCAAATGTTTCAAAACTGGCTGCACAAGCTGCTCCATGTAGACAGGGAGCAACCCAACATTTACCTGCATAGATGACGTTACGTAGTTGGATAATGAAACATTTGCAAGAAAACAACCGAGCTCAGAGAGCATCAGGGACTCAACAAACATAAAGTGCCTTCATTGAAGAATGTGCTGCCTTGTTAATTGTACAAGTTGTGTTTCTAGTATTTTATGAAAGACTAGCTGATAACCCAGCATTGCCCATATTTATTTATAAGGGGGGAAAAGTCTGGACCAAACGTAATTTCTAATGTTGGATTTTCCCCTTTACCAGAGGGAGCCCCCTTGTGGAGTACTGTGAAGCCGTTACTAGCGCAATTCCACTGTGCTGTACAGTAGAAGCCATTTTACGGCAGTACAGTAGAAGCCATTTTAAGGCCCAACAGGCTGTATCTTAACAGAACACCCTCCCCCAAGGGGTGTTAGGTATGTCTTACCCCCCACAGTATTTTTTTCTAGAGAGTAAGCAATCTGTGTACCCTGTTTGGTTGAAATTGCTCGAGGGGTTCCAGAATTATGCTGAAACATACACACACACATAGCCATTTATAGATAGATGATAGATAGATAGATGGATGGATGGATGGATGGATGGATGGATGGATGGATGGATGGATAGATAGATGGATAGATGGATAGATGGATAGATGGATAGATGGATAGATGGATGGATAGATGGATAGAAGATAGATAGAAGATAGATAGATAGATAGATAGATAGATAGATAGATAGATAGATAGATAGATAGATAGATAGAAATAGGAAGTGATAATGGTTCTTAAGCTGATACCTTGAATTTGGCTCCTTTGGAGTCTTTAAGATTTTCAAATTATTTTTCAAATTATTTTTAAAAGTGGTAAATTTTTAGATCTCTTTTGAGAATGCAGAGTTCACTTTTGTTTCTAAAATATATAATCCATCCAAATTATTTTTTTCCTCAGTCATGAAAAAGGTAACTATATACAGTTTGGTACAGTATTACTATTATATTGGCATCTATATGAGTAAGATACAGATAGGTCAAAATACAGATAGACCTTGGGTCCCCATGTGGGAGTAGGCGACAATATAGATATTCTAAATAAATAAATAAAATTAAAAAATACCTTGCCTGATCTGTTCAATACTTTAATTTCCCAAACTTAGTGAACCACAGAATGTCTCATTTTTTTTAACTGACAAAACGAAAGTGAATTGTAGGAAAGTGTTTTAATGTGATATTTGTTTAACAGCTGCCTGCAAGCCACTCCCACAAAGCAGGCCACACCTACAGAAGAAGTTCTAAAAAATTTTGAAACCCACCACTGAACCCAGCCCATCCTTCCCCAGGACCATTTGGTGGGTGGCAGAGTTATCTTCACAGTTCAGTTCATTTCATATGCAGAAATTGATGGTTCTAGAAGCAAAGAATCATAGATAACTCACACTAATGCCTCTGTTTGGACAGATATTGGCACAGCACAGCAGCGTACGCAATTGCAACTGAAATAACGGGGAAGGTGCGAAACCTTCCTCCACCTCATCACCTGGTGTATCACTGGCCTGATGACCTTCTGAGTCCAGACATGGTCTTGCTGTTGACTGTTAGCCCCGAAGAAAGAACCCGGAGGCTACGGGGACGTGGGATCGAGAAAACCAGAGAAGAGGTGGATTTGGAAACGAACGATGCCTTCCGTCAAAAGTGCGTCCTAAAATCCCAAACGGGGTGCCACTATATTCCTTATTAGCAAACCATGAAAATCTTGCTGTTTTTAGGTTAAAGGAAAAGTGTAATGGGGGTTGGTTGATTATGGGAAATTAATTATGAATATCTTGGGGAAGAGTTATGTACTGGTTGTCAATATCAGCAGATGGCATCCTCTTTTTTTCTTCTAGGAAAAAAAAGGTTGTTGAATTTCTACTTATTTCAGAACCTTAACCTTGGGAAAGCTAGGCCAATCTGCTGCCAAAGACCTGTCAGATCTCACAGGGTCGGCCTCCTCCGGGTTCCGTCCACCAGCCAATGCCATCTGGCTACTACCCGGGGGAGGGCCTTCTCTGTGGCAGCTCCGGCCCTTTGGAATGAACTCCCCGCAGAGATCCGGACCCTCACCTCTCTCCAGGCCTTCCGAAAAGCCGTTAAAACCTGGCTGTGCCGGCAGGCCTGGGGTTGATGAGTTCCCCTCCCCTCTCGACTGGTATGGCTGTATGACTCTTGTGTATTTTAATTATGTGTACTGTTGTTTATGTTCCCTTTCCCCTTTGAGTTGTTCGCCATCCTGAGTCCCTCCTGGAGAAGGGCAGCATACAAATAAACCAAAACTAAACTAAACTAAACTAAATTAAACAATTAAGGTTGAACCACAAAGAATGGTAGCAATGTATAGGATAAAAGCAGGCAGGAAAAATTCCACTTGCCTCCTAACAAAACAAAGAGGCTCATTGTGATGAATGCTTTTATATCTCATAGTTGTAGGTTTAGATTTATTGGCTACTGTGAATGCTACGTGCAGGGAAGGGATCAGAGAAAGTCTTTTTCAGCCTCAGCAACTTTAACACGTATGGACTTCAACTCTCAGAATTCCCCAGCCAGCATGAAAAACACTGAGTTAAATAAATGAATTTGTGCAGCTGGGAAAGCCAATCATAATTAACAAAACCTGGTCTTTTCTGACCTCTCCATAGCCATTTCGGGGAGTGCCTAGAAGAGGTTGGCTTCAAGCCCCACTCGCCCCCCCCCAACAGATTTTGGAGAAGTTATTGAAATGAATTGAACTGAATTTTATTATTTGTATGCCACCCTTCTCCGGGAGGGACTCAGGGCGGCGAACAACTCAAAAGGGGAAAAGGGGAAACATAGAACAGAATACAGATAATGAAAATAAGCAAGAATCACGCAACCACACAAGTCGAGAGGGGAGGGAACTCATCAACCCCAGGCCTGCCTGCAAAGCCAGGTTTTGACGGCTTTCCGGAAGGCCTGGAGAGAGGTGAGGGTCTGAATCCCTGCGGGGAGTTCGTTCCAGAGGGCCGGAGCTGCCACAGAGAAGGCCCTCCCCTGGGTAGTAGCCAGATGGCATTGGCTAGTAGACGGAACCTGGAGGAGGCCAACCCTGTGCGATCTAATGGGTCTGTGGGAGGTAATTGGCAGCAGGCGGTCTCTCAAGTACCCAGGTCCAATACCATGAAGGGCTTTATAAGTGACGACTAGCACTTTGAAGCGTATCCAGAGACTGATCGGTAGCAGCTCGCGGAGGATAGGTGTAACATGGGTGTACTGAGGTGCACCCACAATCGCTCGCGCGGCTGCATTCTGGACGAGTTGAAGTCTCCAAATACTCTTCAAGGGCTGCCCCATGTAGAGTGCATTGCAGTAGTTACAGTTGTCAGGCCTGGAAGACATCTTTTGCATTAGGCATTCAAGCCTGCCACATTTTTCTACTGTGGGAAAATGGGAGGGGGGATTATATGGAGTATGGGAGAGATATAGTCTAAATAACATTCCTTTCTCAGAGAGTCAAGGCCATCTCGCCCTGCACCTGGAGTGATGTGACTGAGAGGCATCTCCAGTTGGGACGGTGCCTGATTGGCCCATGTGATGGACATGTGGGTGCTGGGGAGGGTCTTGAACTTTGATTTGGGTGGGCAAAACCTGGAAGCTTTCAGATTCGGGGTTTCCCAGATGTGGCAATATGACATCTCTAATAAAATGGAACTTTGAGGAAACTCGAGCCTTGGAGTCTTCTTTCATTAGGGGTGTTACTTGGAACCCTGACACTGGTTTTGGTGGACAAAAAGACCCTTAGAAGGGTACATGTGTGACATTGCACTTTTCAGGGTCTGCTGCCTTGTGGGAGGGGTCCTAAAATACTAAGTAGACTAGCTTTAAATAGTAACCGCTTCAGCCAGATAAGCCTTTGTGTTTTTAGACATAAATTGTGCTCCATAGTAATTGAAGCTGGAGTACAGCACTGTATGTGAAATCTTGGCTTCTTAGGTGGACTCCATAATATATCCAAATATTTGAAATACAAAAACTAAGCCAAGCTCTGATTCTTTTTAATAATTGTGCCTGTGAATATGTATACAACTTCAAGGAATCTTTGAGTTGATTTGAAGTTAACTGGTGCATTCAGTTCCAAGTAGACAATTTGGCTCCCTTTCAGATCAAAGCTTAAAATTAAAGCTTTTGCAAGCCCTTATTAAAAAATATTTCCTTTTCGGACAACCTGGGATGACATGTCGGTTTGCTTTATTTTGGATTAATGGCTAGCTGAATCCTTCCAGGGAAGCATTTAAAATCACAGTTCATGGCTTCTGAAGTATATACTACACTGAAAGTTTTGCAGTTGAATTGAATTTATTAGGTTTCTATGCCGCCCAATCCTGAAAGACTCCAGGTGGCTTACAGAATAAAAAGAAATTAAAAGAACTTAAAAACAATAGGACACACAAAGTTAAAAAAGAAACACAACAAACACCCAATCAGAAGGCTTGCCGGAAAAGCCAGGTTTTAATGGCTTTGCGAAAGGCCATGAGAGTTGGGGAGGGCCCGGATCTCTGGGGGCAGCTCATTCCATAGGGCCGGAGCGGCAACAGAGAAGGCCCTACTCCTAGGCGCCGCCAGCCGGCATTGACCTGCTGAAGGCACCCGGAGAAGGTCCATCCCATTGGTCTAAGGGAGGTATGTGGCAGGAGACGGTCTTGTAGGTTCTTGGTTGGCTCTTAGTATGGCTTGGCTTGGCTTGGCTCTTAGTATGAATGCAAAGTTTTCTACACTTGGTAATGCTATTTTTTTTTAATAGAGTTGAAGAGTCTTACAGAAGAATGGAAAATCCAACATGTCATATCCTTGATGCCAATCCTCCTAAAGAAGAAGTTGCCAAAGCTGCTCTGCGTTTGATTAAAAATCACTTCCATTTCCTATAGCTCTTTGTGTATACACTATTGTCAATGACTATCAGAATCAAAATCTCCCATAGAAAACAGATGTTAATATTTTCTGAACAAGTGAGAAGCATAGAGCCGAGGTGGCGCAGTGGCTAAATGCAGCACTGCAGGCCACTTCAGCTGACTGCAGTTCTGCAGTTTGGCTGTTCAAATCTCACCGGCTCAGGGTTGACTCAGCCTTCCATCCTTCCGAGGTGGGTAAAATGAGGACCCGGATTGTTGTTGGGGGACATGCTGACTCTGTAAACCGCTTAGAGAGGGCTGAAAGCCCTATGAAGCGGTATATAAGTCTAATTGCTATTGCTACTGCTATTGCTATAAGGCACATGCAAGACAATAAATAGTTTTTCATATGGACAAACTAATTTTTAAAATATGCAATCTTACTGAAATGTACTACTGATAAAGGAATGCAGTTGTTACACTCTTCATAACTAAAAACAAAATATGTACACGCACATTCATCACGTAAACTAGCACTAGATTTGTGTAGATTTTCCAAAATATTCTCCTTGTTCTCGGTCTGAATTAACTTTGTGACAGTATCACATAGACAAATTATAGTAAGCCTTTAATGAGGTGGGTTATCAAAAGGTAGACTTAATTAAGGACTTGAACGTGAATTACTATGGTCACTGGAGATAAAATTCTGAATTGAAATGAAAAATAAATGGTGTCTGGAAGTCCCTTTGTCTCTTCCCATTTTCTTGCTATATCTGTTGAAAATACTCCAGTTCCAGCTCCCTCCCCCGCCCATCCGCACATCAAGATGAAGAGCGAGAGGAGGAATTCTGGGAGTTGAAGTCCACAAGTCTTAAAGCTGTCAAGTTTGAACATCCCTGGGGGTTTTTTTCCCTAAAGGTTAGGGGTGCGAGGATCTTGTAACTTGACAGCTTTAAGACTTGCACACTTCAATGCCCGAGTTCCTGAGCCAACATGACTGGAGGAGGAATTCTGGGAGTTGAAGTCCACAAGTCTTAAAGCTGTCAAGTTTGAACACCCCTGGGGTTTTTTTCCCCTAAAGGTTAGGGGTGCGAGGGTCTTGTAACTTGACAGCTTTAAGACTTGCACACTTCAATGCCCGAGTTCCTGAGCCAACATGACTGGAGGAGGAATTCTGGGAGTTGAAGTCCACAAGTCTTAAAGCTGTCAAGTTTAAACACCCTTGGGGTTTTTTTCTAAAGGGCTAGGGGTGCAAGGGTCTTGTAACTTGACAGCTTTAAGACTTGGGTGCTTCAATGCCAGAATTCCTGAGCCAACATGACTGGAGGAGGAATTCTGGGCGTTGAAGTCCACAAGTCTTAAAGCTGTCAAGTTTGAACACCCCTGGGGTTTTTTTTTCTAAAGGGTGAGGGGTGCAAGGGTCTTGTAACTTGACAGCTTTAAGACTTGCGTGCTTCAAATGCCAGAGTTCCTGAGCCAACATTTTGGTTGCTAAGCAAGAGCGTTGTTAAGTGAGTTTCACCACATTTTTACAAGTTGGCCCACCGAGTGACATGGCTGGCAAGCCACTCCCACCCGGGCACATGGCTGGCAAGCCACTCCCACAAAGCAGGCCACACCCTACAGAAGAGGTTCTAAAAAAATTTGAAACCCACCACTGGTATATATATATATATATATATATATATATATATATATATATATATATACAGAATTGACAATCCAATTTCAATTCTAAGCTTTGTGATTCTTGATGGAGTTGGTTCTGTGGTATGGAAATGGCTGTCACGATTCATAAATCAGCTTCAGTGTAGAACATAAGCGGCGTGGATCAGTTTAGTAAGGGGCGGGGGGCCAGTTTAGTACATACGAAGGGTTATCTTTGAATGTATATAACTTTGTAGACAAGCCCACCAGAGGGCAAGAGAGAACTAGGCATCTCAGGATCTATAATTTAGGCAACAGCAGTTGCTTCCTAACAAATATTTTTCTGCCCTTCCTTTGGAGGGTAAATGACAAGAGTGAAAAGTTTCAGATGTACCACATTCACTGTTGGACTCTGGGCCATGCTACCAAACAAGTCGATGAGCCTGGCACGACTCTAGGAAGATTTCCCCTCAAAGGCAATATGGATTGGCCTGAGAAGCTTCGGTGTACTCCGTGCCAGGTTTCTAAAATGAAATGACCTGAAAGCATTTCCTTTTAGTCTCTGTTTTGCTCGAAGGCCACATAATTGTAATTAGTAAACAAAAAACAACAACAACAACAACATGCAAAATCATTGGCAACCTTCAGTCTCAAAAGACTATGGTATCATGCTCTGGAAAGGGGTCCTAACACAGCATCTGGCGTACCTAAAAAAGGCCAATTCGAGAGTGGCAATCCCTTCTCCAGTGCACTGCTCAGAGAGCCCAAATGCTGGGTTAACACAGCCTATCTGCCCTTGGACTGAGTGATGATTTTCTTGACCACGCCTCCCTTTGCCTGCACATGCTCAATTCGAAAACTCAGTCCGCCCGAGTTAGGGCTGTTTTGGGAGAGCTCCAGTCTAAGAGCAGAAAGGCTGGAAAAAGTTTCCCAATTTGGACCACGTTTAAATTCTCAGATAGAGGAAATCACGCTTCTACATCAGGTCTGTCTATTTGCCTCCAGTGAGGCTTCCGTCGCTTTAAGAGAAGGGCTGCCGGTTTTTCCCTGCTGTTGCTAATTGCAAGCACTGCAGGGGGTTGAAAAGGCTTGCACAGCGGGGGCTGGCTAGCAAGGGAGCAGTTAGTGGGATAAACCAAGTTCCCTGTTGGAACAGGGGCGTCCCAGGGGGAGGAAAAGTCCAGCAAGGCTCTGAGAAGGCTCTAAAGCAGGTGAGCCGGATTGCTGGGATTCCCTCGCCTGCTCCATTTTGTCCGGCAACAGCAGCGACGGCTGGAGCCTTCGCACACCTTCAGGGCTGGAAAGAGCGGGAAGCGGCTGCGTGCGCACCCCCCGCCATTTTGGATCGCTCCGACTCACCGGGCAGAGCGGCAGAGCTCAGAGCGTGCGAGGAACAAGGCAGCAAGAAGAGCCCAGCCAGCCAACGGAGCTTCAGCGAGCCCTCAACGACTGCAGAACACCGCGGGGAGGCTGGGGGCTAGTCTGGGAAGCCAGCTAGCCCCTCCCTCCGGAAAATAAGCTAAGTCTCGGGGAACCGAGGGCGGTGGGAGGAAGGAAATCCGACCCCAAGGCGGCCCTTCCCTCCTGGAGATTCTGCCAGCGCTTTTGGACTGCAAAGGCCAGCGCGTGCCCATCCCAGCTCCAGCTATCTCCCAGGCCTCGTGGGGACCTGAAATGGCTGAGGAATGCAGGGAGGCCTTAGGGGATCAGGTGGGGCCCTCCAGCAAGCGCTGCAAGCTGGATCCCTCTGTAAATAAAGGCAAAGGGCACAAAGGCTCACTTGAAAGGTCTTCTCCAAGAGCCACAGTGGATCCCAGGGAGGTTTCAAGGCCCCTTCAGCCAGAACCTAGCCCAGACCGTCGCAGCAGGGAGTCAGCTTCCCCTGATCGTGAGGCCCAATCCCCCGGGGACAGTGAATTCTTGTCTGGGGATAACTATGCATCCAGGGATCCATCTCCTGAAGCATCTTGGGGGTACCCCGACTCCCCTAGCTCCTCCATCGGAGAGGAACGAGATTCTGTCCAGAATTCCCCCCTTGGGAAGGGTGGATCCAGCTCAGGCAGGCCTAGCCAGCGCAGGCCCAGTAAGCAAAAGAAAAAAAGGGGGAAAAGTTCTGCTCTCTCGGATGAAATGAGGGAGGTAATTGCCTTAGCCATCTCCCAAGGGATAGCTGAAGGCATTAAGCGCAAGGGCTCTAGCAAGGGCAAGGCCCCAAAGGAGAAACGCAAACCTAGGGCCTCCACCTCTAAGGAGCCTGTATCCTCCTCCCCATCTTCAAGCCCCTCTCACTCTGGGTTATCAAGTTCTGAGCAGGAAGAAGGGGAGATTTTCGCCCTTTCTGAAGACGAAAACCCCACCCCTGACAAGCCAAAATTCTCTGGCCTGTTTCAACCGTCATTATTCAAGTCTATCTTGCACAAAGCCATGACGGCCACAGAGTTAGGCCCCACTTCCAGACCTGAGGCCTCTCAGGCTTCCACTTCCAAGGATCTTAAGCATGGGTTGTTCAAAGAGACAGTAGAAACCCCCGAGGTTATTCCTGTGCCAGACCTATTTATGGACGTGGTACAGCGCCAGTGGCTACAGCCAGGCACCCTGACCAACCCCAGTGGGGGGGATAGAACTCTATATGCAGTAGAAGATAAAATGGAGGAAATCCTCAAATTCCCAGAAGTAGATGCCCCAGTCGTGTCTCTAACTTCCAATTCCAATCTGCCAGCTGAGCTCCTAGAGGGACTTAAGGCAGAAGATAAGAGGTCAGAAAAGGCATGTCAGAAAACACACATGGCGTCTGCCTGGGCCATCAAGGCATCCACCTCTGCCTCCTTTTTTATTAGGGCCACCCTATTCTGGCTGCGCCAACTCAGGTCCAGACCCCCGCCAAGGAAATCTAGGTGGCGCCATGAGCTAACCAAGATTATTACCGCTGTCGAGTATTCGGCGGATGCCACCTTGACAGCAGCAAAATTCTCTTCCAGAGCTCTAGCTTCCAATATCACCTCCCGCCGCCTCCTATGGCTCAGGCACTGGCAGGCCGAAATGAAGGCTAAATGGAAGCTGGCATCGGCCCCATTTAAAGGGGGCTTTCTGTTTGGAGAGGCCCTGGACAAGTTTGTCACCGAAACCAAGGACAAACGCAAGATCCTTCCGGCAACCTTTAAAAGGGGTGACCGGAAAGGGGCGGGGTCCTTTCGTAAGAGACCCTACAGGAGCCAGGAAACAGGGCAATCTTCTCACCCTTCCTCCTATCAGAGGCCCTTTCAGGCAGGGGGGGATAGGCACCAAGACAGATCCTTCGGGGCTCGTGCCAACCAATCCCAGTCTTCCTTTCGGAGACCATTCCGAGGAGGAGGAAACAACAGTGGTGGATCCCGGCCCTTTCGTAAGGGAAAGTGACGGTCACAGGGATCCCCCCATCGGGGGTCGGCTACGGCTGTATGCCGACAGGTGGGAGGAGATAACATCGGACAAGTGGGTCCTCAACACCATTCGCAAGGGCCTTCTCCTGGACTTCCTATCCTTTCCCCAAAGAAAGTTTATCCGCTGTCCTACCCCCAGGAACCCAGAAAAGAGGGAACGCATGAGGGCAGAAATCTGCCATCTCCTAGAGATAGAGGCGATAGAGCCAGTCCCCAGGGATCAGCAGGGGAGGGGCTTCTATTCGATCCTCTTCCTAGTGCCCAAAAGTTCAGGGGGGTGGAGGGCCATCTTGGACCTCAAGAGCCTAAATCAGCATCTGGCTTACAAGAGGTTCAAGATGCAGTCACTCCACTCCATCCTGGGCTGTGTGAGGGAGGGGGACCTATTGACATCAATAGATCTCAAAGAGGCCTACCTGCATGTCCCCATCCATGTGGCCCACAGGCGGTTCCTGAGGTTCTACGCGGAAGGGAAGCATTTCCAGTACAGGGCTCTTCCCTTCGGGCTATCATCTGCGCCCAGAACATTCACCAAAATTCTGGCAGTGCTAGCGGCTCATCTCCGCAACCATCCGGTTCGTCTGGAATGTTATTTAGACGACATAATCATTCACTCTCTCACCACCAAGCAGGCACACCGCGATGTTTCTCTAACTGTGCAGACCCTGCAGTACCATGGCTTCTCTGTCAACATGGAGAAGAGCCAGTTCCGACCATCCACCTGTATACAGCACCTGGGTGCGGTCATCAACTCCACCTCCTGCCAGGTATTTCTTTCGCCAGACCGGCTGTCGAACCTGAGACGCAGAGTGAAGCACTGCAGCCTTGCCAGGTCGGTACCCATCATTCAGCTGTCCCAGCTCCTAGGGATAATGATCTCGTGCCTGGGGGTGGTTCCCTGGGCTCGCCTTCACGCCAGGGAGCTGCAGTGGTTTCTGCTGCCAGTGCAGAGGGCCAGGAACAGCAACTCACTCAGGCGGGTTCGGCTCCCACGAAAGGTGATCCGGTCTCTGGCATGGTGGAGGTCCAAGGCAGTCAGGAAGGGCTGCCTGTTCAAGGAGCCGGAGAGACTAGTTGTCACCACGGATGCCAGCCTCCTGGGGTGGGGCGCCCACTGTCAGGGCCACCTAGCCCAAGGCCGATGGACTCAGAGGGAGGCCGCCCACAGCATCAATTGGCTGGAACTGAGGGCAGCTCGCCTAGCGCTGAGAAAGTTCGCATCTCTAGTAAGAGGGGCTCATGTACTGTTGATGACAGACAATGTGGCGACAAAAGCGCACATAAACCGGCAAGGGGGCACTCGATCAAAGGCCCCCATGCTCGAGGCAGAAGCGCTGGGCAGGTGGGCAGAACGTCATCTGGCTTCTCTCAGTGCAGATCACATCTCCGGCGTAAGCAACCGGGAAGCAGACTGGCTGAGCCGCCAACGCATCGACCACTCGGAGTGGCGCCTGCACCCGGACCTGTTCCAGCAGATCGTGAGGAGGTTCGGCAAGCCACAGGTAGACCTGTTTGCCACACACAACAACACACAGCTCCCACGCTTCTTCAGTCGCTACCACTCGCCCCAGGCGGAGGGAACAAATGCTCTGAGGTCAGCGTGGCCTCAGGGACTTCTGTATGCCTTCCCTCCACTTCCGCTCATCCCTCAAGTGGTGAACAAGCTCCTGACCGAAAAGGCAGACCTCATTCTGGTGGCTCCCTCCTGGCCCAGAAGGCCCTGGTACGCAGACCTGGTCAGCCTCTCAGTTCAAAGACCTTGGAGAATCCCCCGGGACAAGATTGCCCTCAGCCAGGGGGCCATCACCCATCCGGAGCCCCAGTGGCTGCAGCTAGCCGTTTGGCACTTGAAGGGGAGCTCCTGAGGAAGCAAAAATTCTCTGACCAGGTCATTCGAACAATCCAAGCGGCCAGGAAGCCCTCTACGACTAGAATCTACGATGCCACCTGGGCCGCCTTCTCACGGTGGTGCAAGACTAGGAACATAGAGGCCTCCTCAGCCTCGATCCCCCAGACCCTAGACTTTTTGCAAGAGGGTCTGGATAAGGGCCTTGCAGTCAGCACCCTCAGACGCCAGGTTGCAGCGTTGTCTACCATCCTGGCAAAGGGCTCCTCTCGCTCGCTGAGTCAGCTTCCCCAGATCAAGAGCTTTCTCAAGGGAGCAGCGAACATCAGCCCTCCAACTGTTCACCGGTATCCGTCATGGGATCTTCCATTTGTGCTTAAGGCCCTGACCAAAGCCCCATTTGAGCCCTTGAAAAAGACCAGTCTGCGCTACCTCACCATCAAAACCGCTTTCCTGGTGGCCATTACATCCGCTCGCAGGGTAGCCGAGCTTGCTGCGCTCTCTGTCAGGGAGGATTTGTGCGTAGTTCACCCGGACAGAGTAATATTGAGACTTGATCCGTCATTTGCTCCGAAAATTAACTCCCTGTTTCACAGGACTCAAGAACTTATTTTGCCCAACTTCTGTCCCCATCCTTCTCACCCTAAGGAGCGTGAGTGGCACAAGCTGGACGTGAGACGGGCCGTGCGCACGTATGTAAAGAGAACAAAGGACCACCGCCGGTCAGAGGCTTTCTTTGTCTCCTTCCTCCCTGCGTCCCTGGGCCGCAAGGTCTCCTCTCACACTGTGGGACGTTGGTTACGTGCTTGCATCAAACTGGCATATGAGCACCAGGGCAAGACGGCTCCGAGAAGAATCACCGCTCACTCCACCAGGAGCGCTGCAACGTCTGCAGCCTGGGCAACCCAGGCCTCTATCCTAGACATTTGTAGAGCGGCCACCTGGGCTTCCCCCACGGCCTTTATTAGAAACTATAAGATTGACACCTTTGCCTCAGCCGAAGCCTCCTTTGGCAGAAGAGTATTACAAAGAGTGGCTGAAATGCCAGAGGCTTCGGCGCTTCCCCACCCTGGGACTCAATAGCTTGGGCATGTCCCAGCATTTGGGCTCTCTGAGCAGTGCACTGGAGAAAGACCGTTGGCTTACCTGAACGGTCGTTCTCGGGGCACTGCGAAGAGAGCCCAAACCCACCCGGGTGTTTGTATTTGAACGATGTGGCTGTATTGACTGTAATTGATTACAGGACGGTTCCTTCGTTTTCGAATTGAGCATGTGCAGGCAAAGGGAGGCGTGGTCAAGAAAATCATCACTCAGTCCAAGGGCAGATAGGCTGTGTTAACCCAGCATTTGGGCTCTCTTCGCAGTGCCCCGAGAACGACCGTTCAGGTAAGCCAACGGTCTTTCCACACGGAGGGCAGATACATTCTGTCCCCTGACCAACCCGCAGGTTTCGCTGGTTCCGGGACTGCCTCTCTGCCCCAGCCCTCCGAGCGAGTGTCTTTCAATGCTGCATGCAAAGCTGGAGTGTCCTCTCCAGAGCACAAGGCCTGGGTAGATTAATATGGAAGATAGACTGTTACCCAAGCAGCAGATTTTTAAACATGCTTTCACTTCAATTTATTTTGGATAGAATCTTTTTTTAAATAGTCTAAGACAATTTTAAAAAAGATTCCACACAGAATTTTAAAAAATCCTATGCACAATAAATAAAATATTATTTTAAAATACGTTAAAAAAATAAAAGAAAAAAACCCAGCTCACCTACCAGCAGGCTTGCACTCCAAGTAAACCCAGCTGGATGGATGTAGCTTGGTGGTCATGTGATCGGGTGGGCATGGCCAACTCACCATCACTCACGTCGATGGGCGCTTCACCTTAGCTGTTACAATGTAATAAGGGTTAACCGGAGAGGCAGTTTCTGTAAGCAGGGCAATAAAGATGAGGCTAGAAACAACACCAGAATGTTTCCTTCCTGCCTTCCTTACAGGATTAGCCCTGTAAAGTGGAAAAAAAACAAAATGAGATTTCTTTCAACAACCGGTTCGCCGAACTGCTTAGAAAGTTACCAACTGGTTCTCCCGAATAGATGCGAACCGGCTGAATCCCACCACTGAAGTACATGAAACAAAACTGTAAATCCCAGGCTCCCCTCAGGTTGTGTGTGACCAATATAAACAAACAAACAAACAAAGCAAAACAGAGAAACAAACGTACACCTGAAACTTGAACTCCCGACTCCCTGCTTCCTAACAGTGTGGGAATGCACATGTACCGAAACATAAAGAAGTTAGATACTCTGCAAGGGTGAAAGTTAGCCCATTACTGAAACCAGATGAATAATTTCTGCAAGGATGAAAGTTAGAAAATTACAGTACCAAAGTCAGATGAAGAAATTTGCTTGCAGGTTTTATCCCACGGGCGAGGGGAGGGAGCTGGAACCGGTTCTAAATGGGACTGTAGATTTGTGGAACCTCTTCTATAGAAGAGGTTAGAACTGGCAGGAACCCACCCCTGACACATTGGTATAAAGAGCCAAAATACATAAATGTTTTTCTGACCAGAGGTGACCAAAGTTTCTTACAGGAAAGTTTTAAGAGGCGTTTCAGCCCAGCCTGTATTTCTACTCCAAGAAGCTTCAGTTTTATTTAAACAAGGACTCAGAGATGCAGATCCATGATTTTTCTTCCAAAGATCTGGATGGAAGGGAGGATTGTCCTTAAGCATAAATTATCACCTGCAGTAACTCAGGGATGAATTAGTTCTGACTTTAAAACTTATTCAAATAAGAGAACAAATCAGTCTCGCTATTAGTCAAACGGGAAACACATAATTTACAGCACGTTAAATTTCAATCAGTGCTTTAAAAAAAAAATAGTTCATGGAAAGTTCAGGGCTTAGGACTTAATATAGAAGTGTGTGGAAATTTAACCAGTTCTGCATACCAGATAGTCCCCGGTTGTTTTATTTTTTGGCAGGGGTATTTTAAAAAAAAAATTCTAGAGAAAAATGCCATTGCTTCGTTGAAAGCGAATCTGACAGGAGCTATTTCGGGAAAATATTTCTCATATTTAACTCGGTCTCCACTTGCTGGAGACACGTGGACACATGAGCTGACATGCACGGAAGGAAGATGGATGGAAGAAGCAGCCAAGTCTTGTTTGTTCATTCATGTATAAAAAGTTATCAGCGCTTAGATAAAATTGCACGCTGCAACGGAGCAAACCTTTTACAGGTCTGTTGTGTGCACAATGTTTTCTTGCAGAAAGAAAAATAGCAACATTGATCCACTGGGGATCATATCATCTGCTAATAGACTAAATTTCATTAGCTATTTACTAATTCAGTGAGTGTTGACATTCAGTTCATTTATTTGTTACTATTTTTTTTATTGCATTGCTGTTGCTTGTGCTATTGTGGCCATCCCCAGAAGCATCATGAGACCCTCAAAAGTGGGATCCATTTAATTTGTCTTACGGCAATGGAAGAGAAATCCATTCCTTGGCATGATGGGTCTCTACTCTGCTTGTGTATATAAGTGTGAGGTTGAATGTCAATATACAGTCACCTTAAAGGAAGCCAAGTGGAGATAATATGTGCTGGGTAATAGAAGTAACTCTTTGGCTTTAGATCTCAGCGTGCTAATGAAATCTACCTTCTTCCTTGGGTCCTCCTTCCTACACTCCCTGGGAAAATTATCCTCATTTTGTAATTTATAAAAGAGGCGGGAGGAACTACAGAGGGCCACCTAGGGATGCAACATTGTTGGAAGATCAGAAATAAACTACCGTGTTTTTCGGAGTATAAGACGCACCAAGATTTTTAAGAGGAAATGAAAAAAGAAAAGGTTTTGCACTCTGCAGACCTCCCAAAAACAGCCCGTTTTTTTCTGAAAATGGCCCCCTTTTCTGTCAAAAAAGGGCATGAATAGCCTTTAGGAGGCTTATAGAGTGCTCCTGGGAGCTGAGGGAGGGAAATTGAGCAAAAAAACAGCCCATATTTCACTCATTTCTGTCTTCCCCAGCCCCCTGGAGCACTCTGAAAGCTTCCTAAAGGCAATGCACAGCCATTTTTGAAGGGGCGGGGTTTTGGGCGGCAAAAAACACTGTATTCAGTGTATAAGACGCACACAGATTTTCAGCCTCTTTTTTTGAGGGAAAAAGGTGCATCTTATACTCTGAAAAATACAGTATTTGACCAAATACTGGTGGTTTGGTAATAGTAATAGCACTTAGACTTATGTATCACTTCATAGTGCTTTACAGCATTTCTGAGTGGTTTACAGAGTCAGCCTATTGCCCTCAACTATCTGGGTCCTCATTTTACCCACCTCAGAGGGATGGAAGGCTGAGTCAACCTTCAACCAGTCAGTATTGAACTCCTAGCAGTGGGCAGAATCAGTTTAACCATGCACCACCACATGGGGAATAGAAGTAAGAATAGAACCCATCCAACTTTACCTGTCAAACATAAATAGGTTGGGACATTTTTAAAAGTAGGTATGGCATGATTTGCTTTGCAAGAGGCCTTCCACTCCTATTTCCATCTTTGGAATTTTGTGTGTGTGTGTGTGTGTGTGTGTGTGTGTGTGTGTGTGTGTGTGAGAGAGAGAGAGAGAGAGAGAGAGAGAGAGAATGCAAAAGAGAACGAGAGTCCAAAATCAGCCTGAAAAAAGCAATTTATTTTATGTTATTATTTATTAATCAAAATTATAGACCGCCTTACTTACAATTTGCAACTTTACATACCTGACAAGATTTAAAATAAAAAAAATTTAAAATTAGAAGTTTTAAAATTTAAAATGAGAAAAAAAAACCCAATGTTTCCTTTTCCACTTTTCATTCTGTAAAATAAAATTGCTGCTTGAAATCTGGGCACTTCGCTACCAAATTTCAGCACAATTTCTGTGTGACAAAAAAGCCACAAATAGTGTTTTGGTGGGTGTCGGCAGTGAATTTTCACCCTTGAGTTACAATCACAAATGTATTTATTTTACAGCATGCATTTACAGCCATAAAGGGTGAAAACTGGTTATATAAACATAAGCTTGGGAAATTGAATTTTGTTCTAATATAACAGCCTGTAACTTGCAAGTCTATTGAATTATGACCTGCATGCCTCCCTCTTTGCATTGCCCTGGAGGTGATCTTCCACTTTGAGAGGACTTTTCATCATTGTGTCTGTGTGTGCTATTGTGTGCAACATCATGATTCATCTCTTTTGTGCATACGGGCTAGGATGTTTGGCATTTATTTGAAGGGCATCACACTGTTATAGATTGGATGCGATTTCAAAATTTGGAGCATCTCCAAATCTTACTATTGAAATTCTGCTTAATGCAACTTAACCTGCATTAGATAATTCTACTACAAATTTGTCAATACAATATGCATTTGATGTTATCTTTTGATGTGATCTTTTGTGCCGGGCTAAATATATTTTCCAGCTGACATTGATTCCAGGAATAAAAGAGCTTCGGGTAAAACATTTGATTGGATCCCTGAATCCGAACACACTTAGAACAGAGGTGGTATTCAGCAGGTTCTGACCAGTTCTGGAGAACTAGTAGCGGAAATTTTGAGTAGTTCGGAGAACCGCTAAATACCACCTGTGGCTGGCCCTGCCCCATCTATTCTCTGCCTCCTGAGTCCCAGCTGATTGGGAGCAAATGGGGATTTTGCAGTATCCTTCCCCTGCCATGTCCACCAAGCCATGCCCACAGAACCGGTAGTAAAAAAAATTGAATCCCACCACTGACTTAGAACTTCCAAGCACGTGGCTTCCCATATTTCTTCAATCCTTTTCCAAGACCATCACTAATTGAACTCACTTTTGTCAAAGTGAGAAAGACAACATAGGTTTAATAGCAACAGCAGTTAGACTTATATACCGCTTCATATGGCTTCCAGCCCTCTCTAAGTGGTTTACAGAGTCAGCATATCGCCCCCAACAATCCGGGTCCTCATTTCACCCACCTCAGAAGGATGGAAGGCTGAGTCAACCTTGAGCTGGTGAGATTTGAACCGCCGAACTGCAGATAGCAGTCAGCTGAAGTGGCCTGCAGTACTGCACTCTACCCACTGCGCCACCTTGGCTCTTAACCAGATTGGGGGGGGGGGCTCTATCAGTATCTGGAGCCATTCCATAACCAAAAGAAGAGGCTTCCACAGGTGGTCCTCAGTTTACAAGAGTTCATTTAGTGTACATTCGAAGTTACAACTGCACTGAAAAGAAGCGTCTTATGACTGTTTTTCATACTTACAACCATTGCAGCATACGACCCCATGGTCATGGGATCAAAAATTCAGCAGCTTGGTAACTGGCTCGTATTGATGAAGGTCATGCGATCACCTTTTGTGACCCTCTGACAAGCAAAGTGAAGGGAGAAGCCAGAGTCACTTCACAACCACATTACTAACTTATGAATCGCAATGATTCACTTACTACCAGTGGCAAGAAAGCTCATAAAATTGTGCAAAGCTCAGTGAACTATCTCACTTACAGTAGCAACATAGATTTTGGGTTCAAGTGTCGTCATGAGTCGTGGTCCTCCTGTATTTTGTCTTTGCAGGTAAATTAGTGACGTTCAGAGAAGGTGTATCCTTGATGCAGGCTGATTGCTGTATCATTTCTTCGCTGTAGTTTAAGAACATAGCAATAGCAATAGCAATAGCAGTTAGACTTATATACCACTTCATAGGGCTTTCAGCCCTCTCTAAGCGGTTTACAGAGTCAGCATATCAGCATATTGTCAATTTTTAACTGTTTTAAATGTAGTTCCAGTGCTTTTGGAATAGCACCCAGTGTGCCAATTACCAGTGGAATTACCACTGCTGGTTTGTGCCATAGTCGTTGAATTTCGATTTTTAAGTCTGGTATGTCACAATTTTTTCATGTTCCTTCCATAATTCATACATTCTCTTTAAATAGCCTCTTTTTTCTGGCTCTGAGTTGTAGTAACAGGCCATTATGGCACGGTTTTCATCTGCACTATATTTTTGTCGTTTTGTTGGCTGGTCCACTTGTAGCCCACTTGTCGACGGATGCCCAGGGACCCCAACATCCGCCGCGGCCCTTGTTAACCCACGCGACGACCGATGCGGTATAGAATTTTTATTCGTGTCTTTCACCATATTGTATCGGTTGGCGGGTTTTTTTTAATGGGGCCAGGTTGTCAACCTGACCCCAACCCTCCTCCTTTCTCATCCGGGCTTGGGACCGGCAATGGCGGAGTTGTTGTTGTTGTTGTTGTTGTTATAATCATCATCATGATGATGAGAGCCAAGGTGGCACAGTGGTTAAATGCAGCACTGCAGGCTACTTCAGCTGACTGCAGTTCTGCAGTTCGGCTGTTCAAATCTCACCGGCTCAGGGTTGACTCAGCCTTCCATCCTTCCGAGGTGGGTAAAATGAGGACCCTGATTGTTGTTGGGGGCGATATGCTGACTCTGTAAACCGCTTAGAGAGGGCTGAAAGCCCTATGAAGCGGTATATAAGTCTAACTGCTACTGCTATTGCTATCATCATCATCATCATTATCATTATCATTATCATCATTATCGTCATCATCATCGTTTCACTGTTTCATTGTTTTCCCAGCCTCCCAAGATTGGGACGGTTTCACCTCCTAGTTGTGAAATAGTGCTTAAGTTATTTGGGTTATGTGGAAGCTGAGGGTGCCACTTTTCCACTTGGCGTGACTGAACCGTTTAATTAAATTTTAATTACCTTCAAAACATAAGGAATCACAAATAAAAAAGTATCCATTAAAATTAATTATTAATTCAGCCAGGTCTTCCTAGGAGAATGTGGGGCATGCTCTTAATAGCATCATATTGAGTCTATGTAAATAATATGGTAGCTGGCCAGAATTTCATCTGTTTGGCTGGGGGCCAAATAGAAGTCTAAAGCAGGACATTTAAAAATGCATGTTTCCGGGGTATAATTTCCTAAAATTGGTATTTCTGCTTTTCTGCACAGGGCGGACTTTGGAATGATAAGATTGTAATCAGAAAGAATACATCATTTATTCTCCTTAAGCAGCTACTGTAGTTCCTTTTCCAAAGGAAATTCCTTTGAGCGTCCTCAACGATGTGATAACGAGACTTCTCTCCTGCTTAGAGGTTTTCATCCCAAAGTGTCAGAATTGTCGGAAACGAAAAGCAAAATGAAAAGCAGCTCCAACTACAACACAGGACAATAATGTCAGTCCCACAAGGGCCAAGGAAGGAGTGGTAGTATTGTACTACTCAGTAGAGCTGGAACAACTAGGAACAATAGAATAATTGCATTCCTCCCTATTTGCATGGTGTGAATGAAGAACACAGTGGCTCAGTGGCTAAGACGCTGAGTTTATCGATCAGAAAGGTCGGCAGTTTGAATCCCTAGTGCTGCATAACGGAGTGAGCTCCTGTTACTTGTCCCAGCTTTTGCCAACCTAGCAGTTTGAAAGCATGTAAAAATAGCAATAGTAGTTAGACTTATATACCGCTTCATAGGGCTTTCAGCCCTCTCTAAGCGGTTTACAGAGTCAGCATATTGCCCCCAACAACAATCCGGGTCCTCATTTTACCCACCTCGGAAGGATGGAAGGCTGACTCAATCCTGAGACGGTGAGATTTGAACAGCCGAACTGCTGAAGTGCAGTCAGGTGAAGTAGCCTGCAGTGCTGCATTTAACCACTGTGCCACCTCGGCTCTAAATGCAAGTAGAAAAATAGGGACCACTTTGGTGGGAAGGTAACAGCATTCCAGTTCCACCACAAAACCGCGCTCGACTAAACCGCGCCCGACTAAACCGCGTTGCTGACGTCATCAACAGGGCAACAACAGCGCGGAGACAGAAGCACGCTGTAAACCCTAAACCTAAAATTAACCCCTAAACCTAAACCTAACCCTCCTAAACCTAACCCTAAACCTAACCCTAAACCTAATCCTAACCCTTAACCTAACCCTAAATCTAACCCTTACCTTAAGTTGAATCGGCTTGCTTTCAAAGCGCTATTTAAAGCGCCCTTCTTTCTCCGTGCTGACTGTTGTCACCCTGTTGATGACGTCAGTGACGCGGTTTAATCGGGCGCGGATGAGTCGAGCACAGTTTTGACGGGTCACGCAGCATCCCATGTGCCTTTGGCATTTAATCATGCCGGCCACATGACCATGGAGAGGTCTTCGGGCAGCGCTGGCTCTTTGGCTTTGAAACGGAGATGAGCCTAGAGTCAGGAATGACTAGCACATATGTGTGAAGGGAACCTTTACCTGATGCTCATCTCTTATTTTGTGTCATGATTTTATCTTCATCAAATCTCTCCACCTGAGGCCCCCAGTGGGGATGATGGGAGCTGTAACCAAACACATCTGGAGGGCATTCAGGATGTGTATGCGTTTTGCCAAGGAAGGCTGTTGCAAAAAGTAACGACTTCTCCGTTAGACCTTGAATACAGCTAGCAACATTGCAAACCGGATTTCTGTTTTCAGTCAATATGCCTCTGGTTAAAAAGATTAACTAATGTAAAAACCCAGTTCTGGAGGACATTCTCTTAAAGGAAGGGGGGAAACAGGGTGGGGAGAGAAAGGAAATTGGAAAGTCTCTGCAGCTGGACATATTTAGTAACCCAGAGTGCTGGGTGCCCTGTTACGTGTGTGTGGATTTAGAAAGAGGAAGAAGGTAGGGCTGCAATATTTGGGACTCCAAAAATCTGGATTATTTGGTGGCACAAGAGCCTGTAGTTTCTCACTTATTTGGTGGACTGGTTACAGCATCAGGCTAGAAACCAGGAGATGATGAGTTCTAAACTCACCCTGTTATAAGGTCTCCTGCTTGAGCAGGGAGTTGGACTAGAAGACCTCCAAGGTCCCTTCCAATTCTGATGTTCTATCTTCCTTCATTCGTTCGTTCATTCGTTCCTTCCTTCCTTCCTTCCTTCCTTCCTTCCTTCCTTCCTTCCTTCCTTCCTTCCTTCCTTCCTTCTGTATCTGGAGGCCAGTGGTGGGTTTCAAAAATTGTTTGAACCTACTCTGTGGGTGTGGCCACCTTTGTGGGAGTGGCTTGCCGCCCATGTGACCGGATGGGAGTGGCTTGCCGCCCATGTGACCGGATATGAAGATGCCGACGACACTTGTCAGAACCACCTTAAATTACCTCACACACAGCACTGGCATGCATAAGAATATGATGCAAACTTGTTTTTTAAAAGGCATCTTTGGTTTGCATTAAAACAACTTCAACACACGCAATGTTCTGATTGCACCACAAATGCAGTAGTCATCCTTACCTTTCACAGAGGCACTGAGTTTTATAAATAGGAGCATGGTAGTGTAGAATAATCCTATCCAAGGACCAGGGGTGGGTTTCAAAAAATGTTTGGAACCTCTTCTGTAGGTGTGGCCTGCTTTCTGGGTCCACTGGTGGAACCTCTTCTAACCGGTTCGGTAGATTTGACGAACCGGTTCTACCGAATAGGTGCGAACTGGTAGGAACCCACCTCTGCTGGAGGCATTTGGGAAGACATAAACCTACCAAAGGTAATTTCTAAACAAGGATAGACACCTGCTGCTGTGTTTCATGGCATTGAGATTGCCGAGTCTCCCCCTCCACAATCCTGGAGAAATTGAATGACGTGCCAAGCACTTCTCTATCTCTAGTCACAAATAAAGTATAGATTTTAGAGCATATGGGTGCAGAACTGCAATAGCAATAGCAGTAGACTTATATACCGCTTCATAGGGCTTTCGGCCCTCTCTAAGCGGTTTACAGAGAGTCAGCATATTGCCCCCAACAATCTGGGTCCTCATTTTACCCACCTCGGAAGGATGGAAGGCTGAGTCAACTCTGAGCCGGTGAGATTTGAACCGCTGAACTGCCATGTACTACAGTTTGTTGAATGTCCCCCCCCCAAAAAAACCCATAATGAAAGAAAACAAAACAAATGATAGGAAACCTATCTCAGAGATGATGATGAATCCATTGTGTGTGTGTGTGGGTGTGTGTGGGTGTCATCCCTTCAATGGAGGATCAAGACAATTTAGAGAAAAATCTATTTCCTACCCTTGAACTGTGGGTCGCGGTGATCACGCGTCCTTTATTATAAGGGCCAGCCCTTTATTTCAGGAAGCTGCCTTTTACATTGATTTATTTTTCAAAACTCCGTTTTGTCTTTTATTTTGGTCATATAGCTTTTTATGCCTTTGAGATATATTTTTTTTCATTAGAAGATGCATTTTTGTAAAGCTTCCCTTATTTGCGGTTGTTGTGTATTTCTTTTACAAACCAAAGTCATAAACGTAAACAGTGTCATCTTTTTTTACCCTCTTTCAGATTTTTCCGTTTTCAGGTTCAGGTCCAGCAAGAAAATATGGACCCCATAACTACGAGGCACCCTTTCATCCCCCAGCTCTTCCCCCCAAGCGTTGATTTTGCTGCAGTTCTGGCTACAATCCCTTTCCAAGAAGGCACTTCTTCGATTTCAGGAACAGAAAGTGAATGGCCCATTGTTAGTTTCCTGCTTCCCCCACGGTCAGAGAGGAAGAAAATTCACTTCTGCCTAGAAGCATCTTCTCTTAATGTGAATTCTGTCTCTTTCTGACTTCCGCATGAAAACAACACTTTCCTTTCCCCTCCAGAGACCCTAAAAAGAATGGCCAAGTTTGTGGCTCAGGAGCCCTAAGATCAACAGACAGATGGGTAACACCTGGGTGATGTTTGTGATACCCTAGGAGGGTGACTGCCCTGGCTGGGGGAGCGGGAGCAGGGGAACCCCAGCTTTGTTTACGTAGTCCTGAAGACTGTGTAAACAAAAAAAGACGACTCCTTTCCTGCCATTAGAGACAAAACACACACACACACACACACACACACACACACTGTGATAAATTTACTGGACCTTTCCTGCTCAGGTTACGATGAAGGAACTTGATGTTGACACTGCCTTTCTCTCATCTTCTTCAGAATTAAATTCTAGCCAGATTGACAAAAGACGCTGTCAGAAAATTGGCCAAAGAGGTTGCCTGATCCACTGTTTTTTTAAAAAAAAATATTTATCTTTATATTTTTTTAATCCCACTTTTAGCATGTTTATAAATAACTCAAGGCAGCAAACACACCCAACATTTCTCCCTCCTTCTATTTTTCCCCACCGCAACCATCCTTTGAGTTGGGTTGGGTGGAGAGAGTGTGCCTGGCCTAAAGTCACCCAGTTGGCTTTCATGCCTAAGGCAGGACTAGAACTCACCGTCTCCTGCTTCCCAGCCTGGTTCCTTAATCCCTAGACCAAACTGGTTCTTCTTGAGAGCCGAGGTGGCACAGTGGTTAAATGCAGCACTGCAGGCTACTTCAGCTGACTGCAGTTCTGCAGTTTGGCTGTTCAAATCTCACCGGCTCAAGGTTGACTCAGCCTTCCATCCTTCCGAGGTGGGTGAAATGAGGACCCCGATTGTTTTGGGGGGCAATATGCTGACTCTGTAAACTGCTTAGAGAGGGCTGAAAGCCCTATGAAGCGGTATATAAGTCTAACTGCTATTGCTATGAATGTTCTGTCACATGACTGACTAAACTGGCCCCTTCTCTTTCCCCACTTCTACCAAAAGGAAGGACACCTCACTTTTCTGAGGGAGACAGTTACATTTACTGGCAATATCTGTCAATCAGTGGTGGGTTTCAAAAATTGTTCGAACCTACTCTGTGGGTGTGGCCTCTTTTGTGGGAGTGGCTTGCCACCCATGTGACCAGATGGGAGTGGCTTGCCGCCTATGTGACCGGATATGAAAATGCCGACGACACTTGTCAGAACCACCTTAAATTACCTCACACACAGCACTGGCATGCATAAGAATAGGATGTAAACTTGTTTTTTAAAAGGCATCTTTGGTTTGCGTTAAAACAACTTCAACACACGCAATGTTCTGATTGCACCACAAACGCAGTAGTCATCCTTACTTTTCACAGAGGCACTGAGTTTTATAAATAGGAGCATGATAGTGTAGAATAATCATATCCAAGGACCAGTGGTGGGTTTCAAAAAATTTTTGGAAGCTCTTCTGTAGGTGTGGCCTGCTTTCTGGGTCCACTGGTGGAACCTCTTCTAACCAGTTCGGTAGATTTGACGAACCAGTTCTACCGAATAGGTGCGAACTGGTAGGAACCCACCTCTGCTGTCAGTGCAAACTGTAGAATATTTCAGAATATTCTACACTCGCCAGTTTTGTAGATTGAAGGCGGATGGAAGACGCAAGAGACAGGACTTCAACAACAGATATTTATTGCAGAAGAAAAGGAACAGATGACAGCGATTCAAACGAACAGCAACCGCGCCAAGGTATTTATATGGAATTTGTAAACGGGGGAACCAATAGGGAGCTGAGTACTGTCCAGCAACTGCTGATGCAGTACCTCGGCCAATCAGGGAGCATTAGCTGGCTAGCAACAGACTATGCTGCGTCCCAGCCAATCAGGGCGCAGCATAGGCTGTTGCTGGCCCTTTAGAATATTTCAGAATATTCTACACAAACCATCTCAGTGTTTATTTTCAGAAGGTTCAATGGGCTGCACCATTGACCCAAGACTGTGCATGGTTTCCGTCATCTAATGAAGGAAAGATATTCTGGAGGAACTCCCCCCCCCCTCACAAGGAACCTGTGAGTGAGCAAGGACTGTATTATTTTCCCACAAAACGTATACCTATCAGCAATCCTTGTTTTTGCTAGCTTAAGCAAAATGATGACAGGTGTCTTCAGGGCAATTCCTCGATTCCCTTTGCTCTGTGCATGTCAGCAGATGGCAGCATTATCCATGTTCTTTCAGGGAGAAACTGTTTGGACAAATGTGGATGAAAAATTAATAAGTGGCGTCCAGAAAGACTTGATGGCCTCTCAGGTTGTGATTCATAACATGGTAACCAGACGTTGCTGAGGAAGGATCGACACCCCGGTTCATTTATTTTCCTCAAGAAAACTCATCCATAATTTTCAAAACAGATTCCCTCCTAAAAACTTCATCAGAGTTTCCATGGGGAAGGGTGGAGAGCGGGGAGCCTATTCCCCCAGGAATGACTTTATCGTAGCTCAAAAGCAGATCTGAACCTCTCTGCTCCCGTGGAGGTTGGTTCTGAATGAAAACCAAGCCAGTTTATTTCTAGCTCAGCAATGATAGATTTCAAATGGCTTTAAAAAAAAGCAGTTTTGTTTCTGTGGGTTGTGGCACTCCATTTTTCTCTATTTTTGCTCCACCGTTCACCTTCCTGGCTCACTGTAACGATCCCGTGGTTCGTCCATGAGGCCAATGTGGAGAAAAGACAGGACACGAACTTTCTCGAGATGGAGCGACCCAGATTGGGGGTCTGAGAGCCCCTTTTATTGAGATAGGACAAAGGCAGGAGGAGCAATAGCATGTGGTAAAAACAGCCTGTAAAAGTACAATTTCTAATCTACTGCTCAGGGAAGTTCTGTCTATATATGGTCAAATCCTGGGCGTCATTGGTAGGGCACATCTCAGGATGTTATGTTATGCACTATCAGGATGTTATGGAGTTTTAGGAGTTTGTTTTCTCCTGTGTGGTTCAGCGTGGCTCTGCAACTATATTACAACAGCTCACGGTTCTGTTTTTATACTTACTGCTCAGAGGAACAGCTAGGAATATTTTGCATACAGAGAGAAAGTGCAAAACATTATTTTTTTTGTCCAGAATAGAACAAAGGGACTTTTTATTAATCCAGGTTCTTCGTCAGCGATCTTGGCTCAGCATTTGGAAGTTTGCAAACGATCCCAGATCATTTTCAAATTGCTTTCCGGGAATAAAAATAGAGACAGAAAAAAAATATGCCCTAAGAAAGGTGTTTTTTTTAAAAAAAATAATAATTAATTTGGCCAATCAACAAACTACAGACCAAGTCAGGGCAACCTGGATGGGTACAATTAAAAGTAAATGTAAAGGTTCCCCTCACTGTGGTACTTGTTCCTGACTCTAGGGGCCAGTGCTCATCTCCGTTTCAAAGCCGAAGAGCCAGCGCTGTCCGAAGACGTCTCCGTGGTTATGTGGCCGGCATGACTCAACGCCAAAGGCGCACGGAACGCTGTTCCCTTCCCACCAAAGGTGGCTCCTATTTTTCTACTGTTAGGTTGGCAGAAGCTGGGACAAGTCACGGGAGCTCACTCCATTACATGGCACTTGGGATTCGAACCGCTGAACTGCTGACCTTTCTGATCGACAAGCTCAGCGTCTTAGCCACTGAGCCACCATGTCCCTACAATTACAGTATCATAATTGTATGGAACTAGTTTTTGGGCAGCCATGGAAAGGGTGTATGTGGGGTCCATGCAGATCCGCTAAAATAAAAAACACCGAAGGCGCACAGGACACTGTTCCCTTCCCACCAAAGGTGGTTCCTATTTTTCTACTTGCCTTTTTTTACGTGCTTTCAAACTGCTAGGTTGGCAGAAGCTGGGACAAGTCACGGGAGCTCACTCCATTACATGGCACTAGGGATTCGAACCGTTGAACTGCCGAGCTTTCTGATCGACAAGCTCAGCGTCTTAGCCACTGAGCCACCACGTCCCTACAATTACAACTGTCAACAATTACAGTATCATAATTGTATGGAACTAGTTTTCGGGCAGCCATGGAAAAAAAGGTGTATGTGGGGTCCATGCAGATCCGCTAAAATAAAAACGGTGTGCAATCTCGAGAAGCACCGTGGACCATAAAAAAAAAAAAAGAAAGAAAGCAGATTAGGTGTGGTTGCCTTAGGAAAAGATTCTTCTTGTGCAGCCAAATTTTTAAACGAGGTCAATTAGTCAAATAAGCTATGAGCCGAGGTGGCGCAGTGGTTAAATGCAGCACTGCAGGCTACTTCAGCTGACTGCAGTTCTGCAGTTCGGCTGTTCAAATCTCACCGGCTCAAGGTTGACTCAGCCTTCCATCCTTCCAAGGTGGGTAAAATGAGGACCCGGATTGTTGTTGGGGGCAATATGCTGACTCTGTAAACCGCTTAGAGAGGGCTGAAAGCCCTATGAAGTGGTATATAAGTCTAACTGCTATTGCTATTGCTACAATAAAATCCAGATTCCATTAGAGAAGCAATTTCCATTTTCCCATTTCCACCTTTTGACATGCTGGTAAGTGCCAGCCCTGCAGGGTAGTCCAGGTCAGGAAAAAGGGACCACAAAGATTCCTGAAATGCTGCTGCACTGTTATAAGGCATAATAGCAGACTCTTGAAAACCTACCAAGGATATTATCCTTTTGTACAACGCGAAGGTGCTTATTCCCAGTTCCCAGGGTTTAATTATCAGAGTAAAACTTCCAACTTTATTCACAGAGTCTGGATGGCACTACGATATCACTGAGCTAAAAATGCAAAATTAAATACATTCAGAATCCTTTGAGGTTGTTTTTTCCCCCCCACCCATCTGAGTTAGGTAATATGCGTTCTCCCCTTTCCTTAGCATTTGTACTCTAACAGTTGTGTGTATAATGGCAGGAGAAAATTAATTTCCTGTTTTGCATTTGAAATAGTCTGCATAATTTTTTAAGGGTGGTTGTGGTCCGGATGGGCTGCTCCCGGATCAGCCCGGATCAGGCCACCTGGTAGTAGCGGTGGCGAGACGCTCTGCCCACCTGCCCGGAGGCTTCTGCACACACACACTTGAAATAGCCAAGGTGGCGCAGTGGTTAGGGTGCAGTACTGCAGGCCACTTCAGCTGACTGCTATCTGAAGTTCAGTGGTTCAAATCTCACCGGCTCAAGGTTGACTCAGCCTTCCATCCTTCCGAGGTGGGTAAAATGAGGACCCGGATTGTTGTTGGGGGCAATATGCTGACTCTGTAAACTGCTTAGAGAGGGGCTGAAAGCCCTATGAAGCGGTATATAAGTCTAACTGCTAATTGCTAAATAGTAGTAAAAACATTGGCAACCACCACTGGTTCAAATGTACAATTAAGTTCAAGTTCTAAAGTAATATTGTACCCCTAGCAACGAGGAATGCTCGCACCAGGCAGGACTGCCATTTTCTTTCCTGATCCAGAAGCAACCACTGAATAGCTTATCCTGGACACAACACATGTAAGGCATTAATTCACCCTGAAATTATTTCACTTGAAATACTCTTTCAAGACGTTTCTGCTAAGGAATTGTCAGACTAAGTTCCCTCAAGCAGCAAAGAAGAAAGAGTACAGAAAGATTATCCTTCCACATCTTCATCTGATTTGAAAAGCAGATGTCTGTTCCAGTCACCACTGGATGACACTGTTGCTCTGCCGAGAAGAATAGGAAAAATCCTGCTTTGGACAATTAAAAATAAGAAGTAAAAAAGCATATATTTCAGGAAGGGAAGATTCTGAGATTCTGAAAAATGCTTATGAAATTGGGCGCCCCATGATATCTTGCTAGTGTTTCCATCCTGTTTCATTTGAAGATCTCTTTGCAAGTTTTGTTTTTTTAATCTTTTCCTTCTTATATTGTTTTGCTTGGGACTGGAGATGCTGGAGACCAGATTTTCCAGATCAAGAGTGTGGAAAAAAACTCTCTCTCTCCCGCCCTCCCTCTTTCTCTCTCTCCCGCCCTCCCTCTTTCTCTCTCTTTCTCCCTCCCCCTCCTCCCTCTCTCTATGTGCACGCATAAACACACACACACACACACTCACACACACTCTCACACACACACACACACACAAACTTCAGATGTCACACAAGGCGGCTTTTCTTACAACCTCACTTAGAAGATTAAAAATAAATTGAAGCATATGTCACTTCAAAGAGGGCAGAAAAAGGACATCTGCATTATTTGGGCGCATTAATGGAAAAGATCTGTTGTGCCTTGATTTGAACTGTATGGCCAAAGATGAGATTGGGACATTTGCAAAGGGAATGCCTTTTAAATGATTTTCCAATTTCCTTTGAGGAAAAAAAAAAATCTGGGGAAAGGGGAGAAAAACCTGACTTGGATTTCTGTCGTATTGTTGGTAAATTCAGCTTTCACTGTTTTAACTCTTACGGTTTTACAACGAGAAGGAGGAGGAGGAGGAGGAGGAGGAGGAGGAAGAGAAGGAGGAGAAGGAGAAGGAGGAGAAGGAGAAGGAAAAGAAGGAGAAGGAGGAGAAGGAGGAGAAGGAGGAGAAGGAGGAGAAGGAGGAGAAGGAGGAGGAGGAGGAGAAGAAGAAGATGAAGGAGAAGGAGAAGAAAGAGAAGGAGAAGGAGGTGAAGGAAGTGAAGGAGAAGGAGGAGGAGGAGAAGGAGGAGGAGAAGGAGGAGAAGGAGAAGGAGGAGGAGGAGGAGAAGAAGGAGGAGAAGAAGGAGGAGAAGAAGGAGGAGAAGGAGGAGAAGAAGAAGAAGGAGAAGGAGAAGGAGGAGAAGGATGAGGAGGAGAAGGGGAAGGAGGAGAAGGAGAAGGAGGTGGAGGAGGAGGAGGAGGAGGAGAAGAAGAAGAAGAAGAACAACAACAACAACAACAACAACAACATACCAAAGCGATTTTTGTAGATATGTAAGGGCTGCATTTCACTGGCTTAAACAAGAGTGGTGCTCCTGCCTCCGGCTAGGCCTTATCAGCTCTGACCATCTTCACCACTGCAAAGCAACTACCTGTGGCTTTGCTGAGATTGTAGAGCTGATGGCCTGTAGACTTTGGAGTCATCAGCCATGTATTCATCTCTCTCCCCTCTCTCCCCACCACCAGTCCTTTCATCACTGATCAAACTGAGTAAACATGGGTTGGAAAAAGCCTCATCTCAAATTCTCCACTCCAAATGCAACAGCCTACCAGTTGTTCATCACTGCTTGATGTTGAGGAAAGAGAGAAGCATATTGGAGGCTCACAAAGATTTCAGAATATGAATAGGTTCTCGTTTCCTCCACTCTTTCTTCCTGAGCTTTGCGTGTCATGGTTAGGTGCCATTGGGAATCAGGAGGCCCTCACAACAGTCACTCGTGCCCTTGTGACCTCTAGGCTGGAATACTGCAATGTGCTCTACATGGGGCTGCCCTTGAAGAGCATCCAGCGACTTCAGCTAGTCCAGAATGCGGCCGAACGAGTGATTGTGGGTGCACCTCGGTTCGCCCACATAACACCTATCCTCCGCGAGCTGCGCTGGCTACCTGTTGATCTCCGGGTGCGCTTCAAGGTGCTACTTGTCACTCATAAAGCCCTCCATGGTAGTGGATCTGCGTACTTGAGAGACCGCCTCCTGCCAATTACCTCCCTGCGACCAATTAGATCACATAGATTGGGCCTCCTCCGAGTACCATCTGCCAGTCAGTGTCGACTGGCAACCACACGGAGGAGAGCCTTTTCAGTAGTAGCTCCGACCCTTTGGAACGATCTCCCCGTGGAGATTCGTACCCTCACCACCGTCCAGACCTTCCGCATAGCCCTTAAGACCTGGCTAGCCCGCCAGGCCTGGGGATAAAGAAAACCTGTCCCCACCCGAATGATGAATGAATGTTGCTTACTATTTTATCTTTATGTACTATTTTGTGTCTATTGTCTGTACCCCCCTTCCCCATTCTATGTAAGCCACCCTGAGTCCCCTCAGGGAAAAGGGCGGCCTATAAATGTTAATAAACAAACAAACAAACAAACAAACAAACAAACAAACAAACATTGTGTCATGTCCAAACTCTACTTGGATGAATGTTTAGCTTCTCAACCTGTCCTCACCTCCAAACTATCCATAGTTTATTCATTTTATCTGTCGCCCTTTATTCCTCCTCCTTCCCACTTCATTTTGCCAAGTATACTTTTTGCTACTTCACCGCCCACGTATGTTCCTAAAATATGTGAATGTCTCATTCTGATTGTTACTTCAAGGAAGTGGAGTATTTTTATATGACTTGGGACTGACTGACTGATTATTTTTGTATCCCATGGAACTCCAAACAATGATGTTTCTCTTGTACTTCTCAGTTTCCACTTTTCAGTCATTAATTTCGAATGGAAAGACCTTTGCTTTAACTTATACTGATCGTGTTGTCATTGAAAAGTCCTTATACTTCTTGTTTCAATTTCTGGTTGTCTTTCTCTCCAGAGGCAAGTTCTCTCCATCTTTATCTACTCCAAGAAGGCAAAAATGTCTATCATCTTCTCTTCTTTTCCCTCAGTTGTAGGTTCACCAGTCATGCACATTGATCTTGGTTAGCCTTCTTAATATTAACCTAATTTTCCAGTTCATAATGGGAACGTAAACCAGTGGCGGGATTCAAATTGTTTTACTGCCTGTTCTGTGGGCGTGGTGTGGCTTGGTGGGTGAGGCTTGGTGGGCCGGATAAGGTAAGGTTACTGCAAAAGAGCCGAGGTGGTGCAGTGGTTAGAGTGCAGTACTGCAGGCCACTTCAGCTGACTGTTATCTGCAGTTCGGCGGTTCTAATCTCACCAGCTCAAGGTTGACTCAGCCTTCCATCCTTCCAAGGTGGGTGAAATGAGGACCCAGACTGTGGGGGCGATATGCTGACTCCATAAACCGCTTAGAGAGGGCTGAAAGCCGTATGAAGTGGTATATAAGTCTAACTGCTATTGCTATTGCTAAAATCCCCATTCCCTCCCCACCCCACTAACCTGCTTTCTAGCTCCGTTCTCCTGTGCAGGACAACAGAAGAAGACCCAGCCGATCAGCTGGGACTCCAATCAACTGAGACTCTGGAGGCAGCAAATCGATCGGGAAGGAGCTACCCAGAGGTGGTATTTGCCCGTTCCCCGAACCACTCAAAATTTCCGCTACCAGTCAGAACTGGCTGAATACCATCTCTGATCATAACTGAACTCACTTTCCTTTTTTTTTTGTTAACAGCTGTGTCACTTGATTCATTAGTGTTAAGTCTCCAGTTTCATCAACTTTTTTAATTCTTCCTTTTTTATATTTGCTCTGTCTGTTAATCACCTGGACACCCGTATCTCAGTGTCTTTCATATTCTAAATCATCACGTTCTACCATTTCAGTCCCTACAATAACTTCTTGTTTATTGTGGATTCCTTAGAAGAAAAAACAGCTGTTGTGGGACACTCATTAGCTTAAACCTCTTTTTACCTACTGGCATGATTACATGGGGCTACCCTTGAAGAGCGTTCGTAGACTACAGCTGGTTCAGAATGCAGCCGCGCGAGCGATATTGGTGGTACCAAGGTACACCCACGTTACACCTGTCCTCCGCGAGCTGCACTGGTTACCAATTGGTCTCCGGACGCAATTCAAGGTGTTGGTTATTACCTTTAAAGTCCTACATGGCTTAGGCACAACATACCTGCGAGACCGCCTACTGCCACACTCCTCCCAACGGCCGGTGAGATCCCACAGATTGGGCCTCCTTCAGATGCCGTCAGCCGGACAGTGTCGGCTAGCGGGCCCCCGGAGGAGAGCCTTCTCTGTGGCTGCTCCGACCCTTTGGAATCAGCTACCCCCAGAGATCCGGACCATACCCACTCTCATGGCCTTCAGGAAAGCTGTAAAAACCTGGCTGTTCCAGCAGGCCTGGGGCTGTTGACCTTATCGTTAAGGTCCAGCCCCGATTAGAATGAATGCATGTGTTTTGTGAATTTTAAACTATTCTTTTTATTTTTCTTTTCTTTTTTTCCCCTTCTTGTAAGCGGCCCAGAGTCCTTAGGGATTGGGCGGCCTATAAATTTAATAAATTGAATTGAATTGAATTGATTTACAAGTAGAGGCTTTGCGGTCATCAATGAAATAAAAACAAACCTTTTCTTTCTTCTAATTTCTTCTTCCCGTTAGCTGCCTGATCTCTTACCTTATCTGAAATTTGCCAGTTTGTTTGGCCGCCTTAAGCAAAAACTTTACTTGTATGAGGAATTAATACAATAATGTGTGTGTATGTGTGTGTTGTCTTGGGGCTTCTTACGTCAGTACTGCTTAGGCATATACATTGATTTAAAGGCCACATAGTCTTCATCCTTGTTTGTTGACATAGCACCATTTTTTTTTCCTGCTGCTTTAAATAGTTCAATGGCTGTTTCATCCCTGCTTGAGGCTTTTCTATTTGACAGCCTGTCTACTCTCTATCATACCTTACGGCTCTTGAATTCGTTCTGTCTCTGCAAATATTTCTATTGTTTTGTAAGCATGTTTAGAAAAGGTCTAAGTATAACCTTTCTATTTTCCTTTAATCCTTTCCTTTAGGATCTGGATGGGGGTGAACAAACTTGTGCTCAATCCCAATAAGACTGAGTGGCTTTGGATGTTGCCCCCGAAGGACTGCTTGGACAGTCCATCCTTAACCCTGGGGGGAGAAAATTTACACCCCTCAGAGAGGGCTTGCAATTTTGGGGTCCTCCTGGATTCACAGCTGAAACTGGAACATCATCTGTCGGCTGTGACCAGGGAGGCCTTTGCCCAAGTTCGCCTGATGCACCAATTGCGGCCCTATTTGGATCGGGAGGCACTTCAAACGGTCACTCACGCCCTGGTAACCTCGAGGCTGGATTATTGCAACATGCTCTACATGGGGCTACCCTTGAAAAGCGTTCGGAGACTGCAGTTAGTTCAGAATGCGGCCGCGCGAGCGATATTGGGTACACCGAGGTACACCCACGCTACACCTGTCCTCCATGAGCTGCACTGTCTACCAATTGGTCTCCAGACTCAATTCAAGGTGTTGGTTAGCACCTTTAAAGCCCTACATGGCTTAGGGCCAGAGTACCTTCGAGACCGCCTGCTGCCACATACCTCCCAGCGACCAGTAAGATCCCACAGTTTGGGTCTCCTTTAGATGCCATCAGCCAGACAGTGTCGGCTGGCGGGCCCCCGGAGGAGAGCCTTCTCTGTGGCTGCTCCGACTCTCTGGAACCAGCTCCCCCCGGAGATCCGGACCATACCCACTCTCATGGCCTTCAGAAAAGCTGTAAAAACTTGGCTGTTCTGGCAGGCCTGGAGCTGTTGACCTCACTGTTGAGGACCAGCCTCGATTAGAATGAATGTATGAGGGTGTTGCTGTTTTTAAACTGTTTCTTTCTTGTTATGTGTTTTTTTTTCTTATTTTTTGTAAGCCGCCCGGAGTCCTTCGGGATTGGGCGGCATATAAATATATTTAATAAATAAATAAATAAAATAAATGAATCTCATTTCCTTCAGCTAGATTTCTTTCGTGTTTATTTTTGATTATTATTAACTTAGCTATGAGTTGTCAGTTGGGTGTAATGCATCAGACAAGAAACTGGGAGACGGTGAGTTCTAGTTCCATTTTAAGCACAGAGCACAGGGTGACCATGGACCAGTCACTTTGTCTCAGCCCTAGGAAGCCACTTCTGGGGAGAAAAAGGAAAAGGAAAACTGCATGGATTTGCCCAGGTAGTCTCCAAGAATCTGACGTGACTGAACAGAAGAAAAATCCATAGCTCTAAACTTTCCTGTGATTATTTGATTTTCTTTAAAAGATTGTTTGATTTTCTTTAAAAGATTGTTCATTTTCTGTTTCATTTATTTTCATTTGTTGACATTTTGGCTTGAACTATCTTTCCTTGCCCTTTCTTGCTTGACACTGAAAGTTTATGTTTAGTGCAGTGGTGGGATTCAATTTTTTTTACTACTGGTTCTGTGGGCGTGGCTTGGTGGGCATGGTGTGGCTTGGTGGGCATGGCTTGATGGGCATGGCTTGGTGGACATGACAGGGGAAGGATGCTAAGAGCCGAGGTGGCGCAGTGGTTAAATGCAGCACTGCAGGCTACTTCAGCTGACTGCAGTTCAGCAGTTTGGCTGTTCAAATCCCACCAGGCTCAAGGTTGACTCAGCCTTCCATCCTTCCGAGGTGGGTAAAATGAGGACCCAGATTGTTGTTGGGGGCAATATGCTGACTCTGTAAACCGCTTAGAGAGGGCTGAAAGCCCTATGAAGCGGTATATAAGCCTAACTATTGCTATTGATTGCTATTGCTGTAAAATCCACATTCCCTCCCGATCAGCTGGGACTTGGGAGGCAGAGAATAGATGAGGGCGAGGCCAGCCAGAGGTCATATTTACCGGTTCTCCGAACTACTCAAATATCTGCTACCGGTTCTCCAGAACGGGACAAAACCTGCTGAATACCACTTCTGGTTTAGTGCTCAAGTATCCCTCAATGTTTCTATTCTCTTTTCCTCCCCCACCCTTCTGTTTCAATTTTTACAGTGTTTGTTATCTCTTTCCATAAGTAGCAGGAGTTAAGCACGCTAAATATGTTCCTTACATTCATCTTACACTGTTTTTCCTTGTTCTCTGGACTTATTTTCCTGGCACTGGGACAAGCGCTCTCTTTAATTTTTAAGTTCGAGCTGTATAGTTGTGACAATTGTACATGATCTTTTCCATTAACCTACATTGAAAGTGTTCATACTAAATGCATTACATTTCTGATCTTTGGGTTAGTATTATATAATCCCTTTGATTTCAGTGCGGTTCACCCAAGGAGGTCCAGTTGTAAAATATTTATTTCCCTGAATCAAATTTAGTAGTGATTTCTTTTTCTTTTCAAAACTGTAAGTTTAAGCTGTATTAATCCGCCTCCTGCAATATTCTGTTCACCTAATCCAAAAGTTCCTCTGTTTCTTCAGCTTTAGCATTCCAATCACTCCAGTGGTGGAATTCAAATAATTTAACAACCGGTTCTCTGCCCTAATGAGCAACTGGGTAGGCGGGGGTCGGTGGTCATGTGACTGGGTGGGCGTGGCCGACTCAAGGTCACTCAGGTTGATGGGCATTTCGCCTTAGCTGTTACAATGTAATAAGGGTTAACCGGAGAGGCAGTTTCTGTAAGCAGGGCAATAAAGATCAGGCTAGAAAGAACACCAGAATGTTTCCTTCCTGCCTTCCTTACAGGATTAGCCCTGTAAAGTGGAAAAAAACAAAATGAGATTTCTTCCAACAACCGGTTCTTCGAACTGCTTAGAAAGTTACCAACTGGTTCTCCTGAGTAGGTGCGAACCGCCTGAATCCCACCACTGAATCACCCATTAGTCATCTTAAAGCCCTTCTTAGTGTTGACCTTAGCACAGTTTGATGTTTTATAGAATTTCTCAATATTTTCTGCCATTGTATTTGTAACATTGATGTGAACAGCAGTGGTGGGTTGCGGATCCCGTTGCAACCAGGACGGTCCAATGGGGCCCGGCATCCACTACATGAACGCGCGCAGCACATCCGTGCACATAGGCAGTGCATATGCGTCCTTACTTCCTGTGACACTCTGCGACGCCCTGTGACCCCTCCACGACGCTCCAGCTGCCCGGCAGAGTGTCACACAGGGACCGTATGCTCCGTGCTTGGAAGCATCGAAGAGCTCAAATACAGGTAAGGAGCATGGGTGGATGGGTGGGCCCTCCAGAGCCTGGTACCGGAACAGTACCCAGTGCTTCTGGCAGGCACCAGTACACTCGTACCAGGACGTACCGGTTGTAACCCACCACTGGTGTACAGGGTATCAATTGTTTAATAGATTGCCTTGGTGATAGCCAAGAATATTGCCACTCCATTACTTTACATGGTGTCATGCCCTAAATACAGATAGCTGTTCTGATCCCCCTCGTCCCACACCAACACACTCCGAGCCAAATATAAGTTATGGCATTTAATTAACAGACAGAAAGGTTCTTGGCAGCAAACCAGCAAAGACAAGCTTGGGCAGCAATAAACACAGATAAGACTTGGCAGCAATCCAGCCAGCCAAGCTCACAGTAATGTCCTCCGACATTCAATCCTGTGCTGACATGTGCACAAGGAGTCTTTTTATAGTCTGGAGAGGAGCCTAATGACCACCAGCTGAGTGCAATTACCTCCTGTAACTGCGCAACTGTTCCTGACGCCTAGTAGCTCTTCAATGGTGTGCATCCAGGAACAACTCACTGCTGATGTCGGGATCACACTCCCTTGTCTCCTCCCCATTGGTCCAAGGCTCAGGCGCCTCCTGGTGGCCAACCAGCCTCTCTGCTCCCTGCTCAGAGTCGGAACCCTGTCCAGAGTCCTCCACATCCTCCAGAGCCGACTCAGAGGGCCCCTCACTGTCGGAGTCTGGTGGCAGCTCCAACGGCTCCTGCTGGGCCACAACAGATAGCCTTCAACGTATGACCCAAATGTATGTTGCTGAGCAAGAAATTTGTTAGGTGAGTTTTGCCCCATTTTTACAACTTTTCTCGCCACATTTGTTGAGAATCACTGCAGTTATTGAATTAGTAACACAGTTGTTAAGTGAATCTGGTTTCTCCTTTGACTTTGCTTGTCCAAAGGTCACAAAAGGGGATCACATGACTCTGGGACACTGCAACCGTCATAAATGTGAGTCAGCTGTCAAGCATACGAACGTCAATCATGTGACCCACAGGGATGCTGCAGCACAGTCATAAGTGTGGGGAAATGGTCATAAGTCACTTTTTTCAGTGCTGTTGTAACTGAACAGCCATTGAAGGAACTGTTGTAAGTCGAGGATTACCTGTATAAAAGTTACAGTATATTTATATTTAGGGTGACATGCACCAAAGTTATAAAAGTCTAACATACAAGCATCTGAGGAAAAACAGGCTATTCCAATCCCTTAATTTCTCTCTTTCCCAAAACTTCAATTTGATAGATTTAATTTCTGCTTTAGCAGCCTCAGGTTTTCATGTATTCATATCTCTCATATTCCATTATTTCAACTATTTATATATATATATATATATATATATATATATATATATATATATATATATATATATATATATATATATATATATATATATATCCATATATATATCTCTGTGAAATGAGAAACTTCTCTGCCAATATTGGCACCATTAGTAACTAGACTTTGTTGTACTTTTGGTCAAGCTACATCATCATTCCCAGACATACTGAGAGAAAATGCATATTCCTTCACCTTCTCCAGAAAATTGAGAGGCTGGGGTCTCAACATCTGGCACCAGAGGTGGGTTCCTACTGGTTCGCACCTATTCGGTAGAACCGGTTCATCAAATCTACCAAACCGGTTAGAAGAGGTTCCACCAGTGGACCCGGAAAGCAGGCCCCACCTACAGAAGAGGTTCCAAAAAATTTTGAAACCCATCACTGACACACAGACAGACAGACAGACAGACAGACTCACAGAGAGAGAGAAAGAGAAAGAAAGGAAGAAAGAAAAAAAGAAAGAAAAAGTGAGAGATGAAAGAAAAAAAGGAAAAAGGGACAGAGAGACAAAAGGAAGGAAAATGAGAGAGAGAGAGAGAGAGAGAGAGAGAGAGAGAGAGAGAGAGAGAGAGAGAGAGAGAGAGAGAGAGAGAGAGAGAGAGAATACATGGCCGGCAAGCCACTCCCACCAGGTCACATGGCCAGCAAGCCACTCCCACAAAGGAGGCCACACCCACAGAGTAGGTTCGAAATTTTTTTGAAACCCACCACTGACACACACACACACACACACACACACACACACACACACACACAGAGACAGACAGACAGACAGACAGACTCACACAGAGAGAGAAAGAGAAAGAAAGGAAGAAAGACAAAAAAGAAAGAAAGAAAGAAAAAGTGAGAGAGATGAAAGAAAAAAAGGAAAAAGGGACAGAGAGACAAAAGGAAGGAGAGAGAGAGAGAGAGAGAGAGAGAGAGAGAGAGAGAGAGAGAGAGAGAGAGAGAGAGCACATGGCCAGCAAGCCACTCCCACCAGGTCACATGGCCAGCAAGCCACTTCCACAAAGGAGGCCACACTCACAGAGTAGGTTCGAAATTTTTTTTGAAACCCACCACTGTCTGGCACCCAAAATTGTCAAAAAGTAATAACCACGTCCATCACATTTTCTTGGAACAATGCAGAAGTAGCTCGTCATTGCAATCTTCCACCTTAGATTTTGCAGTTGTTTCCCCTTGTTAAGCTGGTCCCTGCATACAAGCTCCCAGCAGACCTCAGCCCTTTCTGGATTACTTTCAGCTTTTCGCTCTCTTTTTCAACCTCACCAATAAATGTAGTTCCCCCAGAAGCTCCTGTCAATGTCATTCTTGGCTAATTTTTGGACAGCACCGTATGATTAAATCAGGAATTTAAATGATTGATACAACAGAAGAAGGTGTTTGCAATGTTGGAAATCTGAATATTGGGGTGGCTGTGTGTGCAGTTCTTTTGTATACACATGCGTGCATAAACACCCCCCCTCCACACACAGACAAAATAGGCAGTATATAATTAATGGGCTTTGTCCACAAAAGTACAAAAGAGTTACCAAGTCACTCATATAATTAATGGTGGCGCAGGAAGAAGAAAACAAGAGAGAGTTATTTTGCAAACCTCAGAGCTTCTGCAGAGTAACTTATTATTCTAAATATGAAAAAAAAATATTGATGGGAAGTGCCCTGTAGAAGCAGAGGATAACTAGGCTGGTTTAACCGTCCCTCGTGGGCTTTTTCTGCTGCCACAAATTCTTTCCCTGCAGCACCAGAAGACAGTTGTAGAGACAATAGTTCTTCTATTAGTTCTTCTATAGGAACAGAGGTGGCGCAGTGGTTAAATGCAGCACTGCAGGCTACTTCAGCTGACTGCAGTTCTGCAGTTCAGCTGTTCAAATCTCACCGGCTCAGGGTTGACTCAGCCTTCCATCCTTCCAAGGTGGGTGAAATGAGGACCCAGACTGTGGGGGCGATATGCTGACTCTGTAAACCGCTTAGAGAGGGCTGAAAGCCCTATGAAGCGGTATATAAGTCTAACTGCTATTGCTATTCTTCTCCTCTTAATATAGTAGAAGAAAGGGATCCTATATCTTGACTGGCATTGGAGGCAAGAGACTGCCAGTCATCCTTGCCATGAAATCGATCTAAATCAGCCCCTTTACCATCATAGTTTGCAACCAAAAACTGAATTGTTTCTTGATGTGCCTCATGGGGCAAAAAAAAAAAAAAAAAAAAATCCACAGCCTTTCTCCAAAAATTCTCCTATGGCTAACAGATAGACTCCTAAGGAGCCGAGGTGGCGCAGTGGTTAAATGCAGCACTGCAGGCTACTTCAGCTGACTGCAGTTCTGCAGTTCGGCAGTTCAAATCTCACCGGGTCAAGGTTGACTCAGCCTTCCATCCTTCTGAGGTGGGTGAAATGAAGACCCGGATTGTTGGGGGCAATATGCTGACTCTGTAAACCGCTTAGCGAGGGCTGAAAGCCCTATGAAGCGGTATATAAGTCTAACTGCTATTGCTATTGCTAGCATAATCCTCACCCTAAAAAATAAGGCCTAATCTTCCAATTATCCTTATTACACAAAGCTTTTATGAAACTTTCATTTCAGTTGAACCAACATAAATTTAACTTAGAACTCAGATTGAGTTTACTCCCAAATAAACGATTATCATATTCCAGATACTGAAATCAATGAGTGTGGTTAAGAGCCAAGGTGGCGCAGTGGTTAAATGCAGCACTGCAGACTACTGCTAGATCAGCAGGTCAGCGGTTCAAATCTCACCGGCTCAGGGTTGACTCAGCCTTCCATCCTTCCGAGGTGGGTAAAATGAGGACCCAGATTGTTGGGGGCAATATGCTGACTCTCTGTAAACCGCTTAGAGAGGCCTGAAAGGCCTATGAAGCGGTATATAAGTCTACTGCTATTGCTATTGCTATTAACTTTCAAGTTGATTTCTAGAGCAGTCATCCCAAGCATTTTGACAGAATGGCAATAGCGGTAGCAGCAGGGGGAGGGGTTAGTTTTGGGAGAATGCCTGCCCCTTACACAAATGGAGCTTTGCACACTCGCCCACCACTTGTGTGGCCTAGTTCCCAACAGACTGCAGATCAGTACCAGGCCACAGATCAGGGGATGGGGACCCCTGTTCTAGAGGACCCAAGCATAATGGATTTAGTCAAGATCACTCTGACTGCTCTTTAGAAGGCCAGATCCTGAAGATGAAACTCAAATCCTTTGGCCACCTCATGAGAAGGAAGGACTCACTGGAGAAGAGCCTAATGCTGGGAACGATTGAGGGCAAAAGAAGAAGGAGGGGACGACAGAGAATGAGGTGGCTGGATGGAGTCACCAAAGCAGTAGGCATGAGCTTAAATGGACTCCAGAGGATGATAGAGGACAGGAAGGCCTGGAGGAACGTTGTCCATGCGGTCGCAATGGGTCAGATACAATGGTGGGTTATGACTGGTATGCCCTGGTACGGGCGTATTAGTGCCTGCCAGGAGCACTGGGTACCGTTCCGGTACGGTGCTCCAGAGGGCCCACCCACTCACCCACCGTCCTTACCTGTGTTTGAGCTCTTTGTGGCTTCATGTACACATACAGAGCATACGACGCCTGCGCGATGCTCCGCCAAGTAGCTGGAGTGTCACGGAGGCGTCACAGAGCATCGCAGACAGTAAGTATGCATGTGCGTGCTGCATGTGTGTGCATGTGGTGGATACCGGGCCACGTTGCACCATAATGGTTGCAATGGGATCCAGAACCCACCACTGTTCAGATATGACTTCGCAACCAACAACAACAGCAATCCAGTAAAAGACTCTGTTCTGTCCCCATAGCTAATGTAGTTGTCCATTTTGATCTTGCAGATTATGATACGTTGAATATTTTTGGGCATGGCCCACAACAGAGCATCTTCTCTGACAATCTTGTGAGCTGGCATTACGACCTCTATATTTTGCATTGCATAGAAGACAATTAGTTAAAAATTTACATCATTTGAGATGATGTGACTCAACGTTTCAGCTGAGGTCTTTTATAGGAACATTTTTTCCCCCAACTGCTTTTACAGCTTTGTTTTAATCTGCAGGCATCACTGCTGTTCTGGCTATTCATGGTAGTTGATTTTTAGTGGCCTAGCTAATTGCTTAGATAGGGAGAGGCTGATTCTCTCCTTCCTTTTCTCTCGTCAGGCACTTCACTGACAGAGGTTCACAAGATCGTGATGTCATATACGGATTTCATCTGATATTTTGCTACTCCTAACCTTTTTGAAATCAGACTTGGGAAAAGGATGTCAAGAAGAGATGGAGATGCTGTTTGGGGTCTCCTGGCACATTGTCAGGCTTAAATCTTCGTAAACTTTCAGCGGTGCCCCCAGTTGTAATCGATAGGATACAAACAATGAAAAAAAAAAGACTCCCAGGAGCTGAACTTGACTTTAGATGATTTAATTCAGGTAGTTTTCTTGACAACGATATGGAAGAGCTGTGGGGTCCTTGCACCTTTCTGAGCTTGGTTGTTCTCCTGCAGAAATTTCATTACCTAACTGTTCTGACCCCCCGCGTCCCACACCAAAATACACTCCGAGCCAAAGATAAGTTACGGCATTTAATTAATAGACAGACAGGTCCTTGGCAGCAAACTGGCACAGACAAGCCTCGGCAGCAATCCAGCACAGATAAGGCTTGGCAGCAATCCAGCCTGCCAGACTCACAATAATGTTCTTTGACATTAGTTCCTGCGTTGACTTCTGCAAGAGGGGCGTGTGCACAAGCAGTCCTTTTATAGTCTGGAGAGGAGCCTAATGACCACCAGCTGAGTGCAATTACCTCCTGTAACTGCGCAACTGTTCCTGACGCCTATTAGCTCTTCGGTGCCAGGCATCCAGGAACAACTCACTGCTGGCATCCGGCTCACTCTCCCTTGTCTCCTCCCCACTGGTCCAAGGCTCAGGCGCCTCCTGGTGCCCAACCAGCCTCTCTGTGCCCTGCTCAGAGTCAGAACCCTGTCCAGCGTCCTCCACATCCTCCAGAGCCGACTCATATGGGCCCTCACTGTCAGAGTCTGCTCCAATGGCTCCTGCTGGGCCACAATAGAGATGGATGATGTTCAGTTCATATTGTAGCCATAGCAAGACCTGATTGTCCATTTCCCTACTTTTTGCCTTTCACAGAGAGTCAGTGTCTGATCCTATGTGAACTTGTCTTTTATGTCTGGCTTTTCCTTTTAGGGATTGTTCCCATCTACCTAGCCCCCGTGCATTCCCTTTGCATCCCCATATATTTGTTTTTCTTTCTTTCTTTCTTTCTTTCTTTCTTTCTTTCTTTCTTTCTTTCTTTCTTTCTTTCTTTCTTTCTTTCTTTCCTTCCTTCCTTCCTTCCTTCCTTCCTTCCTTCAATTTTGCTTACAGAATTTCCACAGCTAGCAATAGCAATAGCAATTAGACTTATATACTGCTTCATAGGGCTTTCAGCCCTCTCTAAGCAGTTTACAGAGTCAGCATATCGCCCCCACAGTCTGGGTCCTCATTTCACCCACCTCGGAAAGATGGAAGGCTGAGTCAACCTTGAGCCGGTGAGATTAGAACCGCTGAACTGCTGAACAGCTGAACAGCTGAAGTAGCCTGCAGTGCTGCATTTAACCACTGCGCCACCTCGGCTCTTCATGATAATTAAAACAATTAGGTTCAGATTAGTCTTCTGTTCTTACACTCCTCTATAGTTCCATAGCAAGGAGCAATGGAGAATCCAGCTTTATAGGAATAGAATAGCAGTGTTCCTATATTGCAGATATAATATGTAAGTAAATGAACAAAGGGAAAGTTAGGTTAGGAGTACTGTGGGCAGGAGATGGGAAAGCAATGGCGGGATGTTTCATCAACCTGGCAGAAACAGAAAGGGTATAAGGGCCGAATGGCGTATGAACCTCTGGGCTTGAGGATAGTTCATTGACTTTACATCAGCCTCAAGTTTATGAAATTAGCAAGTGCCCAGGATCAGAGAACGTAATAACTCAACACTTCAGAATCAAATGGCTGCCTGAGGCAGCAACCAGCTGCTGGAAGGATGGGACATGCCAACCATTGCAATCAATTAGAACTGGGACTACCACTATATTTTAACAAAATGCCAGAGACCATCTGCACTAAAGCGATGAATGCAATTTGGATAGGAAAACAGCATAGTTGATTCAAAGCTGGAAAACGCAGGTTGGAGTAGAAGGAGGAGGAGATGTTCTGTGTCCAGCACTAAGGAAGCAGTGAGTGGCCTTATCTGGTAATGGGTCATGCAGAAAGGCTGCATCTGAAAGACTGAAGAGAGTACAGAGTGGAAGGCAACAGGTTTGAACCAAAGCTGGAAAATATCGGCACAGGTGTTGTGGCCTGTCGGCCGCAACAACTCCTCCAGCAGCCAAATCAGATGAGGAGGAGTTGTGAGAATCAGGGTCAAGGGAACCTGAGAGCTCTGAGAAAGAAGGAATGGAACTGACAGAGAGAGAGGGGGGGAGAGAGGGGAGACAGACAGAGAGAGAGAGAGGAGAGAGAGAGGGGGGAGAGAGAGTGAGTGAGAGAGAGAGAGGGGAGAGAGAGGGGGGAGAGAGAGAGAAGGAGAGGGAGAGAGAGGGGGGAGAGAGAGTGAGTGAGAGAGAGAGAGGAGAGAGAGGGGGGAGAGAGAGAAGGAGAGGGAGAGAGAGAGAGGAGAGAGGGGGGAGAGAGAGGGAGAGGGAGAGAGAGAGAGAGGAGAGAGAGGGGAGAGAGAGAGGAGGGAGAGGGGGGAGAGAGAATGAGTGAGTGAGAGAGAGAGAGAGAGAGAGAGAGAGAGTGAGTTGGAGCCTGGGCCATTTGTCAGCCCTCAGATGGAGAGTCAACAGCCCCTAGGTGTGGAGTTGGTTGATGAGGAAGAAGAGGAACAGCTGCAGAGGTGGGTTCCTACCAGTTCGCACCTATTTGGTAGAACCGGTTCATCAAATCTACCGAACCGGTTAGAAGAGGTTCCACCAGTGGACCTGGAAAGCAGGCCACACCTACAGAAGAGGTTCCCAAATTTTTTGAAACCCACCACTGGCAAGGATCTTGTAACAGTTTTAAGACTTGCATGCTTCAATTCCAGAGTTTCTGAATAGCTACTTGGACCGACCTAAGTACTAATTCATAATTTCATGTCCAGTCACATGGGCGGCAAGCCACTCCCATCTGGTCACATGGGTGGCAAGCCACTCCCATAAAGGAGGCCACACCCACAGAGTAGGTTCCAACAATTTTTGAAACCCACCACTAAACAGCTGGGTCCAGTGCCTGACAAGAAGATGTGCAGAAGGCAGAGGAGAGGAGAGCAGTGGAAATCTGTGGGCTGATCCTTGGGACAGAAGAGCCACTGCTGTTAGCAAAGCCCCACCCTAGTTAAAGGCAGGGTGGTGGTGGAAATGGATGGATGTGACAGACAACTATTCATCTCCCTGGCAGACAGATTTGTTAGCCTGCAGTGAAAGAGACATTTTTTGCCAAGGTGTTGGCACTCCTAAGAAAGGAATCATTGATTTAACTTCAGAGGGTTTGCCGTCTTTGGGGAGCTGTGTTGTCATATAACTCCTTGTGTAGGTGTGGCGGTCACCCATGGCCCAGTGCATAACAGGGCATGCGCAGCCATGCTGAACCACACAGGAAAAAACAAGTCCCAAAAGATAAAACATCCTGACCAGGATATGACCATATATAGACAGAACTTCCCTGAGCAGTAGATTAGCAATTGTAGTTTGACAGGCTGTCTTAAATCACATGCTGATTGCTCCTCCTGCCTTTGTCCTATCTCAATAAAAGGGGCTCCTAGACCCCAATCTGGGTCGCCTCATCCCGAGAAAGCTCGTGTCCGTGTCTTTTCTCAACATTGGCCTCATGAGCCAACCACGGGTATTTCACAGAGCTGGGTCAGAACAACAGGATGCCTTTGCAATGGGCCAAGAATGGAAGGAGGGCAATCTCCTCCGTTGCTGCATTCAGATAGTGGCCAGTGAATGGGATCCTACTGAGGAAGAGCCATGCAGGACGTAAATGCATGTCCACAGTCAACAGAAGGACTCTGCACTTTTATCTCCTTGGTCTAAAGATTCATTTTGCACACTCCTGCTTAAAGTTGCTCCTGTTGATTGGACTGATATTCTCAATATTTTTAACACTTCCTCCCTCAGATCAATTTTATTTCTCTTCTGTCCTTGACCTTTGCAGTTCAATAAAAGAGCCGAGGTGGTGCAGTGGTTAGGGTGCAGTACTGCAGGCCACTTCAGCTGACTGTTATCTGCAGTTCAGCGGTTCTAATCTCACCGGCTCAAGGTTGACTCAGCCTTCCATCCTTCCGAGGTGGGTGAAATGAGGACCCAGACTGTGGGGGCAATATGCTGACTCTGTAAACCGCTTAGAGAGGGCTGAAAGCCCTATGAAGCGGTATGTAAGTCTAACTGCTATTGCTATTGTTATTTTTCTGATGTGGACTCCATGGCTGATCATTGTGCATATGGAGTCCATCAGTGATTATTATGGTGATCATTATGATTGATTATTATGTTGCTGAAATAGAAATCATTAGTGATTTTTCCAATGTGGACTCGTGGCTGATTCAACAGATGAGGAGCCGAGGTGGCGCAGTGGTTAGGGTGCAGTACTGCAGGCCACTTCAGCTGACTGTTATCTGCAGTTCAGCAGTTCAAATCTCACCGGCTCAAGGTTGACTCAGCCTCCCATCCTTCCGAGGTGGGTAAAATGAGGACCCAGACTGTGGGGGCGATATGCTGACTCTGTAAACCACTTAGAGAGGGCTGAAAGCCCTATGAAGCGGTATATAAGTCTAACTGCTATTGCTAATTAATTATGTCATTCATCCTCTCCTAACATTCCTTCAATCAGTTGTCCTATGAAGTTGAACAAAATGATTTTGGATATTTAGGTTTAGGTGTACGTTTATTAGATTTATATGCCGCCCTTCTCCCAAGGACTCAGGGCGGCGTACAACATTAAAAGAAACACATAATACAAAAGTTAAAAAAAATTAAATAGAATCTCCCAAACCCAATTAAAATTGACTGACTTTTTTTTAAATCGAATTAAAATTAACAGTGATCAATAATTTATTTTGTTCAGGCCATGCTGGCTTATATTTATCTGAAATTATATTTCTTCATTGGAAGCACCTTTCCTTCCCCAATTTGCAGGTATTCAGCACTTGTGAAAGGGTTTATAAAAACATGCCTGAATGGCTACTGTGGGTCTTTTGAGTCAAATTGAAGTGGGAAGAGGAAACAAGGGAAAGAGTTGAGCCAGGCTGGTGAATGTCCCAAACCATATAAAGGGGGAAAGGATTAACCCTTAATTAACCAATATTCCAACACTCAGGCTGGGGGGTCAAATTTTACACCCCTCAGAGAGGGTCCGCAACTTGGGAGTCCTCCTGGACCCACAGCTGTCATTCGACCATCATATAGCGGCTGTGACCAGGGGGGCATTCGCCCAGGTACGCCTGGTGCGCCAGTTGCGACCCTACCTGAATCGGGAGGCTCTCACAACAGTCACTCGGGCCCTTGTGACCTCTAGGCTGGAATACTGCAATGTGCTCTACATGGGGCTGCCCTTGAGGAGCATCCGGCGACTTCAGCTAGTGCAGAACGCAGCCGCGCGAGTGATAGCGGGTGCACCTCGATTCACCCGCATTACACCTATCCTCCGCGAGCTGCGCTGGCTGCCTGTCGATCTCCGGATGCGCTTCAAGGTGCTGTTAATCACCCATAAAGCCCTACATGGCAGTGGATCTGGATACTTGAGAGACCGCCTTCTGCCAATTACCTCCCTACGACCCATAAGATCCCACAGACTAGGCCTCCTCCGCATCCCATCGGCCAGCCAGTGTCGGCTGGCAACTACAAGGAGGAGGGCCTTCTCAGCAGTGGCCCCGACCCTTTGGAACGAGCTCCCTGTGGAGATTCGTACCCTCTCCACCGTCCCAGCCTTCCGCACAGCCTTGAAGAACTGGCTCGCCCGCCAGGCCTGGGGATAAGGACTCCTACCCCGCCCGAATGATGAATGTATGTTGTTTACTATTTTATTATATGTTGTCATCTTAATGTGTACTCCCCCTTCCCTGGTTTTCTGTGAGCCGCCCTGAGTCCCCTCAGGGAAAAGGGCGGCCTACAAATTCTAATAAAACCATAAAAAAAAAAAAAAAAAAAAAACCATAAACCCACATCCCTGTTTTGGCTGTCTTGAAGGGGGGCGTAAGAGGAAGTGTTTTAGAGGCTTTTGATACTGAACACGGACTTTAGAATTTGGGGTTAGAATTTTGCAGCCAGGATTGGAACCCAAATTCAGTTCCCGATATAGTTGGCCAGCAATGAGAGGATTAGAATGATCCCTGCTTTGATACAGAAAGTTAAGAGAGACTGTTATTGCCCAGAAAAAATATTTATTTTTATCCTGCCTTTATTATTGTTAGTAAATGTCTCAAGGTAGCAAACATACCGTATACTCCTTCCTCCTTCTATTATCCCTGCAACAACAATCTTGAGAGGGAATGACTGATCCAAAGTCACCCAGCTGGCTTTCATGGCTAAGATGGCACTATAAATCACAGTCTCCCATTTTCTGGCCTGGTGCCTTAAGCACTAGACCAAATGGCTCTCAAGGTGAAAAATTATCTCCCAGATCTTCCAAACTTGGTTCCACCACAAAACCGCATTCGACTAAACCGCGCCCGACGAAACCGTGTAGCTGATGTCATCAACAGGGCGACAACAGCACGGAGACAGAAGCACGCTGTAAACGCTAAACCTAAAATTAACCCCTAAACCTAAACCTAACCCCCCTAAACTTAATCCTAATCCTAATCCTAAACCTAACCCTAAACCTAACCCTTAACCTAACCCTAAACCTAACCCTTAACCTAACCCTTAATCTAACCCTTAACCTAATCCTAACCCTTAACCAAACCCTAAACCTAACCCTAACCCTAACCCTAACCCTTAACCTAACCCTACACCTAACCCTAACTTTAACCTAACCCTAAAGCTAACCCTAAAGCTAACCCTAAACCTAACCCTTACCTTAAGTTGAATCGGCTTGCTTTCAAAGCGCTATTTAAAGCGCCCTTCTTTCTCCGCACTGGCTGTTGTCGCCCTGTTGATGACGTCAGCGATGCGGTTTAATCGGGCATGGCTTAGTCGAGCGTGGTTTTGACGGGTCACGTCCAAACTTATAAGATTCCAACATTGACGAGAAAGATTGGATTCTTCTTGTCAGAGATCCTTGTTGATCGTTTGTGAGTTGTGATTTCCTTCTTTCCCTCTGTCTTATATTTCTGTCCCTAAAAGGGGCAATTTGAAAGAGAAATGCAATTGAAAGATGCATTGCTCTAGTAAAGTCTGCACCCTGATTCATGTAATTATTCGGGATGATGATTATGAGTATTCAAGTGCCTGTCAACAGACTGAAAGAACATTTTACTTGAGATATCCATGCCAACTTTCACTGGCAAACCAAACGACATGTTAAATATATTCTGCTTTAGTTCCTGTTTTCGTTTTTTTAAAAAATTGTAAGGAAATGATTATCTGGATCAGATTGGAATCACCATATGTAGAGCGAGGAAAGAAATCTTTTTCCACTCAGCTTTCTAAAAACTCTCTTTGTTCACACACAGTTCCCTTAAAAAAATATGCAACAACAACACACCAAAGTTAAGGCTTTCTAAGTGTAATAGTCCTGAATTGGTTGAACAGTACAATGTGCAGTGCCCTCTCCTAGTAATTTCTGGGGGGAGCAGGAAAGATATATGAGGCTTGGTAGATTTGGTGCTAGCTATGTGCCAAATCCCATCCTTTCCCAGAACATGGCATGTTTTGGAACAATTGGCCATTCTGGGGATGGTTTCCTGAAATGAATCTTCTAGAACAGGAAGTGACAAAAGTGATCCAGAACAATTCCTTTCCTGGAATATTGACTTATAGAATCCGCAAACTCTGAGATAACAGATTGCATTATATAATACTTCCTAAACATATTTCCATCAGGCATGTTGGAATTGTTCTCTTCAGGTCAATGATGAAGATTATTGAGGAAAAAATGGATAGATACAGTAGATAGATAGATAGATAGATAGATAGATAGATAGATAGATAGATAGATAGATGGATGGATGGATGGATGGATGGATGGATGGATGGATGGATGGATGGATGGATGGATGGGAGGGGGAGGGGGAGGGGGAAGGGGAGAGAGAGAGAGGGAGGGAGGGAGGGAGGGAGGGAGAGAGAGAGAGAGAGAGAGAGAGAGAGAGAGAGAGAGAGAGAGAGAGAGAGAGAGAGAGAGAGAGAGAGAGAGAGATTTCATATACATATTGTTGTTCTTGAAATTTCATTTACTTCTTTACCAGGTAGGAAAACAATAGCAATTTCTTAATTTCTAATGATACTTAGTGTGAAATAAATAAGTTCTGCAATCCAAATCCTGATTCAGCCATGTGCTCTCAGTCAGACTGTAGTATTCCCCCCCCCCAAAAAAAAACCCTGAAGTGAAGTGGATTGTCTTTACAAATTACTGAATTGGGTTTCTAACTAAATCTGATATGTGCACACTATTAATAATATCTACCCTAAGTCAGATCAATTATGAAGATCATAATAGCTTCAATCAGGGGGATGAAAATTGGGACTGAAACAACTCTCTTTCTCCGCTGCTCATTTCACTGATACAACTCTTTATATACCCTTCCCTCATATTTTTCACCAACTGGGTAGAAGAATGGGGAAGCTTTAGATCAAAATGTATTGTTTGTACTTAAGGAGCAGATGTGAAGGACATCTGTAGCAGGTTTTCCTGCTCATGACCTCACTTCTGTCCTTGAATTGAGGCGATGAATGGAAGAACACATTTAAGCCAATGTATTCATGGTTGTCTTTGGTATTATAGAGGCTGCCAGTCAAGCATAACAACTGAAGTTGTCCTGATGTATAAATGAATGAAAATAAGAATATTGTTACATTCCTTACGCTTTTATTTTCTTATATGGAAACCTGAAACAACGGTAAGCATTTAATGGCTGTCTGCTTGCGGAGCTAATATTTATTTTTGCTTGAATTTTTAAAAAAAGGGGGGGGGGACTTGGCATTAGCCAAATGTTGTCATTAATGTACATTAATTTTCTCTCTGAATGTGAATGTGAATTTATTGCATTTATATGCCGCCCTTTTCCCCGAAGGGGACTCAGGGCGGCTCACAATCCAAGTCAGGGAAGGGGATACAGATAAGGGATTACTGGTATGATTTTTTTTTTTTTCATTTTGAAATTGGGAAAACAGGCCTGTTTGAACTGCACCAGGGATTAAGATCTAGTTGGCACTGAAGTGGAAGAACAAGTTTTCTCATTTCAGCGATGTTTTTAGCGGTGGATCTCGGTTTTCAGGGCTGGAAATGGAAATGGAAATTCGAGTCCCACGCTGCCATTCAGTCGCCTTCCTAGCAAATGGTGTGACAGAATTCTTCAGAAGGATCTCTGCTCGGAAGCCTCCCTTGAAAGTTTTTTTTTTTGTTTTCAAACCTACGGTGTTTTTGTAAAGATCCGTGTTTGCAAGGTTTAACGTTCCGCGATTTCTGAGGACATGGCATCCATCCCATTGCAACTCTTCTGAAAGGCCCCTTGCTTGTCTGCCTGTGCTCACACAAAGGAGGGCTTGCTCCCTTCTTAGCAGAACATCTGTTATGTGTTTGGGAAAGGCAGCAGGAAGCCTGCAAAGTGAAATTGCAAACATTTGCTGATTCTCTGTGTAATAAGGGATGTTTACATCACTGCTTGCCTCAGTGGAAGGTCCAGGGGAGCTCCCCTAGATTTCCTCATCTAAGGAGCATGGCTGGTATGAATTTGCGTAGCCATTGGTTGCACCAGTAGATGAAAAACAGAGAGAGGAATGAGTCACCAGGATTTAATTATGGAAAGCTTTAGAGAGATGGATTTTTTCCTCCCCCTATTCATAAGAGTACAGAGGGGCAACAACAAATTGAAAGGCAACTGTGTTTCCCCCCCCCCTTTTGCAAAACAGTAAATAAATTAAAAAGCTCTGCGGTGAAAGCTTCTACTCATTTCATCAGGTCTGGTCTGTAAACTTTACCTGTAGAAATGGATGCACTGAACTGACTTGGAGTTAGGATCCTTGAGGTTACGATGAAGCAGAAATCCTGAAATCTTCTTTAAGGTAAAGGTTCCCCCTTGGACATAGTTATTTAGTTATTCATAGTTATTTATGCTAGTCATTCTTGACTCTAGGGGGCAGTGCTCATCTCCATTTCAAAGCCGAAGAGCCAGTGCTGTCCGAAGACGTCTCCGTGGTCATGTGGCTGGCATGACTAAATGCTGAAGGCGCACTGAACACTGTTACCTTCCCACCAAAAGGTGGTTCCTATTGTCATACTTGCATTTTTACGTGCTTTCACACTGCAAAACTTGTCCTAGCAGAAGCTGGGACAAGTAACGGGAGCTTAATCCATTATACTGCGCTAGGGATTCAAACCGCCAAACTGCCGACCTTCTGATTGACAAGTAACCGAGCCGAGGTGGCGCAGTGGTTAGGGTGCAGTACTGCAGGCCACTTTAGCTGACTGTGATCTGCAGTTCAGCGGTTCAGATCTCACCGGCTCAAGGTTGACTCAGCCTTCCATCCTTCCGAGGTGGGTGAAATGAGGACCCAGACTGTGGGGGCAAGTTGCTGACTCAATTTGCTAAAAAAAATTGTAAACCGCTTAGAGAGGGCTGAAAGCCCTATGAAGTGGTATATAAGTCTAATAAATGAATGAATGAATGAATGAATGAATGAATGAATGAATGAATGAATGAATGAATGAATGAATGAATAAATAAATAAATAAATAAATAAAGCTTCCCTACTGAATCATCTTTACCGGGACTCTATATTCCCTTTCGGTAATTAGATTCCCTTTTTCAGCGTCAAAAATGCCATTTGAGCCAAGGTGGCGCAGTGGTTAAATGCAGCACTGCAGGCTACTGCTAGATCAGCAGGTCAGCGGTTCAAATCTCACCGGCTCAGGGTTGACTCAGCCTTCCATCCTTCCGAGGTGGGTAAAATGAGGACCCAGATTGTTGGGGGCAATATGCTGACTCTCTGTAAACCGCTTAGAGAGGCCTGAAAGGCCTATGAAGCGGTATATAAGTCTACTGCTATTGCTATTACCATTTAACGGCCAGGTAGTCTGAGGTTTCAGCCCTTCCCTCTGTACTACGGTACTTCAAGATCTCGTCCCTGTGCAGGCAGCCTGAAAAGTATTGTCCAGATGCTTACCTAGTATCTATCATTTTAATGTGAAAGCTTTATCATCTCCCTTTCTGAACTTCTGCAGGCAGTGGGTCTGATTGAAACGACATTGTTTGGAAGTCAAAATTTCATAATTAGGTAGATTTGTTTTAGAACTTTCAGAAGTAGCCTTGTGATGAGATTCAGAGATCGCTGTGGTTTCAGAAAAACGGCACAGCAATTTCCTCATCTCACATGTTCCAAACAATCGAGGTCTCTGCTTCATGTTGACATTGACTAAGGCCTGATCTTGGTTACTTGTGAGAGCATCAAGCAGAGATGGTTAAAGGTGACCAGTATCTCTCAACCTGATAGCTTGAGGATATGATGTCTTAGCTTTGGAGTAAAAACTTATTATCACAGCAGTAAAGTTTTAACCAACAGATTCTTCACTCACAACTATTTAGATCCGTGTTTCTCAACCTTGGCAACTTGAAGATGTCCGGACTTCAACTCCCAGAATTCCCCAGCCAGCATTCGCTGGCTGGGGAATTCTGGGAGTTGAAGTCCAGACATCTTCAAGTTGCCAAGGTTGAGAAACACTGAGTTAGTGGGTGGAGACAGTGATTGGCTGTGGTATCTTCTACCTTAAGAGGGAGTTAATAGAGGCATACTGTGTTTCCCCAAAAATAAGACAGGGTCTTGTTTTCTTTTGACCACTGGAATAAGTGCTTGGACGCATTCGCTGGCTGGGGAATTCTGGGAGTTGAAGTCCAGACATCTTCAAGTTGCCAAGGTTGAGAAACACTGAGTTAGTGGGTGGAGACAGTGATTGGCTGTGGTATCTTCTACCTTAAGAGGGAGTTAATAGAGGCATACTGTGTTTCCCCGAAAATAAGACAGGGTCTTGTTTTCTTTTGACCACTGGAATAAGTGCTTGGACGCATTCGCTGGCTGGGGAATTCTGGGAGTTGAAGTCCAGACATCTTCAAGTTACCAAGGTTGAGAAACACTGATTTAGATTATTGTCTAATAATTATTTTGCCTTCTGTGGTTTGTGGGAAGGCATTAGGGATGGGCAGACAGGGGGAAATATATTTATAAATTGCAATGTGGACATGAAACTGAGGGGGAAAAGAAATCATCAAAAGAAGACAATGGCCTCTTGTAAATTAAAATGTAGACCTGGGATAAAATTATGTCATATTTGCAATAAAGATAGGAAAAAAATAATCAGGATTGCCTTGGCAACCATACAAAATACAGCATAATTGGTGGTTGATCAAGAGATTTTTACAAAAATAATCAAAGAAGCAGCATCCCTTTTAATAATTTATGTACGGTATTAGCAGTATCAAAAGGAGGCTGCGGCTAGCAAAAATAATGGTTGATAAGTAGTTCATCACAAGAAACCTGTGGTGGGGGTGTGGGGATGTGGGGGGATTGAAATATGCTGGAGGTAATTCGTGCTCTGACAGCTTTCCTGGGAGAATCAGGAAAGAATTTTCCCAGGAAGCTTCTCTACATAAAGAATGCACCATCCTGCTTCCTGGGCTAAAGCAAATGCTGTCCCTGGATAGTGGATCCACTTGCTGTAGGGGAAATATCTATTAAAGCAGGGGTCTCCAACCTTGGCCACTTTTAGCCTTGAGGACTTAGCAATAGCAATAGCAGTTAGACTTATATACTGCTTCATAGGGCTTTCAGCCCTCTCTAAGCGGTTTACAGAGTCAGCACATCGCCCCCAACAACAATCCGGGTCCTCATTTGACCCACTCGGAAGGATGGAAGGCTGAGTCAACCTTGAGCCTAGTGGGATTTGAACAGCCGAACTGCTGAACTGCAGTCAGCTGAAGTAGCCTGCAGTGCTGCATTTAACCACTGCGCCACCTCGGCTCTTTGTTTATTATATTTATATGCTGCCCTTTTCCCCCGAAGGGAACTCAGGGCGGCTCACAACTCAAACCAGGGAAGGGGGGTACAGACAAAAAATTTTAAAAAAACGATACATAACAATACATAATTTAAAAACACACAACAGTCATACCGAGCAATGGTAACCACCTGCACCAGGGAATACACCAGAGCACTTAGGGCAGCAAAAAGATCGCACATAGCCACCCTGGTTGCATCCGCTGAGTCCCGTCCAGCCGCCCTGTTTAGGATAACCCGCTCCCTATTGAACAAAAGGGAGGCGGGGGAACCCTTGCAGGGCAGGGCTGAAGAGTATGCCCAATTCTTAGCGGACAAAATTGCTCGGTTTCGGTCGGACATGGACTCCACCCCCGCAGTTCCAGCCGAGGCACAAGGGGTCCAAGTAGAACAGCTCTGGGTTGAGTTTCAGGACGTTACCCCCGGGGATGTGGACAAGGCCATGAGAGCTGTAAGTACCTCCACCTGTGCTCTGGATCCGTGTCCCTCATGGCTGGTTACGAACTGCAGTGAGGTGACACGAGGCTGGATCCAGGCGGTCGCGACCGCCTCCCTTCGGGAGGGGAACTTCCCCGCTGCACTGAAAGCGGCGGTGGTGAGACCCCTCCTGAAGAAACCATCTTTGGATCCAGCTGTTCTTAATAGCTATCGTCCAGTCTCCAACCTTCCCTTCTTGGGGAAGGTTGTTGAGAAGGTGGTGGCCTTTCAGCTCCAACGGTCCTTGGAGGAAGCAAACTACCTAGACCCCTTCCAGTCAGGCTTCAGACCCGGTTACAGCACAGAAACCGCTTTGGTCGCATTGATTGATGATCTCTGGAGAGCCAGAGATGAAGGACATTCCTCCATCCTGGTCCTCCTTGACCTCTCAGCGGCTTTCGATACCATCGACCATGGTATCCTTCTGCGACGACTGCGGGGGGTGGGAGTGGGAGGCACCGTGCTACGGTGGTTCTCCTCCTACCTCTCGGACAGGTCGCAGTCGGTGTTAGTGGGGGGGCAGAGATCGTCCCCTAGGCCCCTAAATTATGGGGTGCCTCAGGGTTCGGTCTTATCCCCCCTGCTATTCAACATCTACATGAAACCGCTGGGAGAGATCATCCGCAGGCACGGGATTAGATACCATCAATATGCGGACGATACTCAATTGTATCTGTCCGCCCCGTGCCAACTCAATGAAGCGGCAGATGTGATGAGCCGGGGTCTTGAGGCCGTTATGGACTGGATGAGGGTTAACAAGCTTGTGCTCAACCCAGAAAAGACCGAGTGGCTGTTGTGTTTTCCTCCCAAAGATTTGATTAATATTCCAACACTCAGGCTGGGGGGTCAAATTTTGCACCCCTCAGAGAGGGTTCGCAACTTGGGAGTCCTCCTGGATCCACAGCTGTCATTTGACCACCACCTAGCGGCTGTGACCAGGGGGGCATTCGCCCAGGTTCGCCTGGTGCGCCAGTTGCGACCCTACCTGAATCGGGAGGCTCTCACAACAGTCACTCGGGCCCTTGTGATCTCTAGGCTGGAATACTGCAATGTGCTCTACATGGGGCTGCCCTTGAAGAGCATCCGGCGGCTTCAGCTAGTACAGAACGCGGCCGCGCGAGTGATTGCGGGTGCACCTCGATTCACCCGCATAACACCCATCCTCCGCGAGCTGCGCTGGCTGCCTGTCGATCTCCGGATGCGCTTCAAGGTGCTATTAATCACCCATAAAGCCCTACATGGCAGTGGATCTGGATACTTGAGAGACCGCCTTCTGCCAATTACCTCCCTGCGACCAATAAGATCCCATAGACTAGGCCTCCTCCGTATTCCATCGGCCAGCCAGTGTCGGCTGGCAACTACAAGGAGGAGGGCCTTCTCAGCAGCAGCCCCGGCCCTTTGGAACGAGCTCCCCGTGGAGATTCGTACCCTCTCCACCGTCCAAGCCTTCCGCATAGCCTTGAAGAACTGGCTCGCCCGTCAGGCCTGGGGATAAGGATAGTTACCCCCCCCGAATGATGAATGCATGTTGCCTACTATTTTATTATATGTCTTCTATCTTGTTGTTTATGTTCCCCCTTTCCCAGTTTTATGTGAGCCGCCCTGAGTCCCCTCAGGGAAAAGGGCGGCCTACAAATTCTAATAAAACTATCAAACTAAACTATACCATTTGAGACGGGGGCAACAGCTCTTTAGCCCCAGGCCTGTCAGAACAGCCAGGTTTTAAGGGCTTTGCGAAAGGGTGAGGGTGGTGAGGGTTCGAATCTCCACGGGGAGTTCGTTCCAGAGGGTCGGAGCAGCCACAGAGAAGGCTCTCCTCCGGGTAGTCGCCAGTCGGCATTGGCCGGAGGATGGAATTCAGAGGAGGCCTAATCTGTGGGATCTAATCGGTCTAGTGGAGGTAATTGGCAGCAGGCGGTCTCTCAAGTACCCAGGTCCAATACCATGAAGGGCTTGAGGACTTAGCAATAGCAATAGCAATAGCAATTAGACTTATATACCGCTTCATAGGGCTTTCAGCCCTCTCTAAGCAGTTTACAGAGTCAGCATATCGCCCCCACAGTCCGGGTCCTCATTTCACCCGCCTCGGAAGGATGGAAGGCTGAGTCAACCTTGAGCCGGTGAGATTTGATAGCAGTCAGCTGAAGTGGCCTACAGTACTGCACTCTACCCACTGCGTCACATCGGCAAATACTGAATTCAGTCATCTGTTGTGGTGACTGGAGGAGTTTTCTGTGACTCTGTTGCTGTGGTATATAGAGAGTTTACTCTCTGGCCAGTTTTAAGAGACTGGAGACTGATATCAACCTCTATAAGGGTAAAAATCAATTAAATTGGTCCAACTTAAGTAACTGGCGAATAGGTGTACTGAATGGGCTTGGAGAATTTCCTGCCTCATCCATCAGCAATGCTGCTGAAGCCTTGGCTGATCTATGGGGCATGAAGTTGGTCCAAATGATTGACTATGTCTCCCGAGCATCCTTTTTTTCTTTCCACATAGGTCAATCAGCACCTGATAGGTAACAGATAGAAGATTGAAGGACATATGGAGGCACTCCATTGTGGAGGACTGAAGACAGAATGGAACTATCTTTCAAGTACAATGAAATCCACCCCCACCCACCCTCATGGCAAAGGCTACAAGCAAGTGTGCTTACTCCTCTGGTTTCACAGAGGTCAAGATTTGGTGGGGGTGGGAAGATTAAAATATTAAAAGCTGACAATCAGCAGTTTTCATCACTATGTGGAGACAATCCTCAGTCTGATTCTTCTTGATTTAGGCACCAGGTTGGGACAGGTCACAGGAAGGTAACCTTAGCAATCATTTGTCAGTTTCCCTTCAGCTTGTGGGTTTCAAGGATATGAAAAGGGTCGGTTGGGGGAAGAGAGCCACCCTTTGCTCTCTTGGCCCTTGTCCTTCCCAGCTAATTAAATTGCTCAGTCTGGGACTGGCCTGATGGTTAAGTGGAGTGGATAATACGTCCTTGGAAGGTGGAATTTGTACTTGCTTGTTTAAAAGAGATGATGATCAGGCCTTTATTTAAAAAGATCTCTCTTGACCTGGGTTATAGGCCAGTCTCAAATATTTTCCTCTTTGGATAAAATGATTAAGTGACCTGGCAACTCCAGATGCAACCAGAGGATTTTCTGGCTCTATTTCAATCCAGCTTTCATCTGAGATAGGATACCAAAATCAGCTGTAGGAACACCCTTAAGAGCTTCAACCAAGACGTGTAAAATTGATAGGAGTCCGAGGCAGAAATGTAATTGGAGAAAGTGTTGCCGACTTCACCTTCCTTAGTTCTCTTGAAGATACAGGAAAAGGATGGGGGGATGGGTGCATTCAGTCTTGTTGCAAAATTCTGTTTCTGTAATCTTAAAATAAAAAGTACTATTAGCATAATTTTGGCTTCCTATTCTGGTCTATCATGAAGGGCTGATGGGATGATCTATATTAGAAACTAGATTGAAGACATTGTCAGGGTTCCAAGTAACACCCCCAACCAATGAAGACTTTATGGCCAGCAGTTCCTCAAGTTCCATTTTATTAGAGATGTCATATTGGCACGTCTGGGAAAACCTGAATCTGAAGGCTCCCGGGATTTCCACACCCAAAGGAAAGTCGAAGTCCCTTCCCCTGCAATCACATGCCCATCACATGGTCCAATCAATTCACTGAGCCAAGGTGGTGCAGTGGTTAAAAGCAGCACTGCAGGCTACTGCTAGATCAGCAGTTCAGCAGTTCAAATCTCACCGGCTCAGGGTTGACTCAGCCTTCCATCCTTCCGAGGTGGGTAAAATGAGGACCCAGATTGTTGGGGGCAATATGCTGACTCTCTGTAAACCGCTTAGAGAGGCCTGAAAGGCCTATGAAGCGGTATATAAGTCTACTGCTATTGCTATTGCTATTGCACTGTCCCAACTGGAGATGCTTCCAGTCACACCACTCCAGGTGCAGGCTGAATGTCCTTGATCCTTAGAGAAAAGAATGTTGTTATGGCTAAATACTTCTACCAACTCCGTGCAAGTCCTCCTCCCAGTTTCCCACACACTGTGTGTGGCAGCCCTGAAGATCCAAAAGAAAAAATGGCCTCCAGGGTTGACAGAAATGCAGTCCCAGTTTTCTTGGCCATCTTTGGAGCTTTCATGCCATTAATCGTGGTATCAAATCTGTCAGCTTGAGTTTTGGGGGCACAGGCTTGCCGTAGTTTCATTCCTTGAATGTATCTGTGTATTCAAAACATATTGTTGAATGTACCTAATTCTTGATAATGGTCTCAAAGAAGGAGAAGAGTGAAGACTGTTCAGAGTAGGGGGCAGTGACGTGCGGTGAAGATGAGGAGGAGTGAGGCAGCGGCGGTGGCTCCCCAGGGACGGTGGCAGAAGGGGCTCCGGATGCCTGCGCCATCTCCTGCCTGTCTCCCGGGACTCGCCCAGCCCAGCGCGCGGCACTTTAAAGTGCATGTTGCCACCCCAGGCCTGGCCATACAGCCCACTGGCACTTTAAAGTGCATGCCACAGTCCCAGCCATACAACGGGACCCACTGTATGGCTGGAAGCCGGCATGTCCCCTCTATGGCGAGGCGCGGTGGCATGGCTTTAAAAAATAAAAAATAAAAAAGTGCCAGCCCACGGGCCAGCAGAGACAGGTAAAACACACACACACACACACAAACAAACAAATTACTTATAATAAAACAAATTACAATTACTTACAAATCATTTTGAATTCCTCCCCTCTGTCCCCTCCCTCGGACCCACATACCTTTTCCAGCTGTGTCACAGAGGATTTCAACTCTCCTCTGGTCCGCCATGATGAAAATGTAAAAAGAAAAAGGCAACTTAGGCAAGAGTTGCTGTTGCCAGAGCAGGAGATGAGAGAACCATGCGCCTCCTTTGCATAAGGAATTTTTCGCCTTTTAACCCTTGCTTAACTCTGAGCAAGGGTTAAAAGGCGAAAAATTCCTTATGCAAAGCAGGCCCGTAGTTCTCTCGCCTCCCCCCTGCAGTTAAGCACTAAGCAGAGTCATCCACTGTGACTCTGGCAGCAACTACCTTAGCCTTTTTCCTTTTAATTTTTCTTTTCTTTTCATCATGACACTGGTGAGGCCCCGCCTCCCCTGCCTCCCCTGACTGCATGTCCCTGATAGGTGGTTGCTCTTCCCTAGAAAGACCTTGATCCACTGCTCGTCTCTTCCCTAGACTCAGAGATGGCAGCTGAGACAAAGAGCTAGAAAGTGTCCCAACATTTTCATCACTCATGCCTGCTGATGAAAGGCTTCCATGAGCACAACAACAACAAAAAATGAGTTTTTAGGGCAGAGGGTCTGACAAGCCACCTCTTTTCTCGTTTTAAACAAGCAAGTGAAAAAGTGAAAAAAGAAAATTGGCACCATGGAAGGACAGAAAGCTAAACAGCCAAGAAATGGAAGTGGATAGGATGTCAGGCCTGCCGCCATATTTGCTTGTGGATCTCAGGCCTGCCACACTTTCTGTTATTCAACTATGCATTTTCTATGGTGGGAAAATGGGAGGGGAGATTGTATGGAGTTAGATGATATGTAGCCAAAACAAAATTCTTTTCTAGAAAGCCAAGGTCATCATCCTTTGTCTCTGCACCTCTGCACCTGACCGGAACTGGATGGGTGGAAGCTGCCAGCATGGCAGTGGAAGATTGGACCATGTGATGGACTTGTGGGTGTGGGGGCAAGATCTTCAACTTTCAACTGGGTGGGAAAACTGGGAAGCCTTCAGATTCAGGTTTTCCCAGGTGTGCCAACATGGCTCTCTTAATAAATTGGAACTTCTAGCAATACTTTGCCTTGGACTCTGATTATTTTTGGATGCTATTTGGAACCTTGACATAGGACTTCTCACTGTGAGAACTTGCCTATCTTGAAACGTATGCTGTGATTCAGAACATTCAAATATTCATAGACTGATTGGAGTTGGAAGTTTTTTTTTTGCCTTTGCCTCAAGCACAGTCAAAACGTATTTGGCTGGTTTCTGATCCAGGCATAGCAATTCTAATTTTCCATCTATATGGAGCTGGATACCTGAACTCTCCTAATGTTCATCACTTTATGAGCCCCTCTGGATTAATGCTAATCATCACAATTCCATTTAGCATGGCGAATATGTATCACACGATTCGCTGCAGATGTGTGCCTCTCCTTGGCCATTTTTATCACTTACAATCTGACAGAGAGAGATGAATTTGGGAAAGCATATATATTTTTCTCTCTCCTGAGGTATAAATCTCCATTTTGGACAAACACACATGTACTCCCTTGAAAGATTAATTTATCTTTGCCAAAGACTTGCCAGGTCTTCAACCCAGAAAAGAATCTACATAGAGAAGAACAGATTTGTGACTGTGAATGGAAGAGGAGGTTTTTGGAAGTAGTCCTTGCCAGTAGTGGACCTCTGAAAGAATGTAGACCTGACCTTGGCAAGGGAGAAGGAATGATGGGACCATCAAGGTAGGCGATCTAGAAAAGGTTATTCAAACCTGAGGAAAGAGGAAAGCAAGAGAAAGTCAGAATAATCCCCCCCCCCTTGATTTTATTTGGCACTAGCTGATAGCTCGGCATTGCCCGAGTATTTATTTATAGGGGGGAAATGTCCTGATCAAACATAATTTCTAATGTTGGATTTTCCCCCTTACCAGAGGGAGCCCCCTTGTGGAGTACTGTGAAGCCATTACCATGGAAACTCCACTGTGCTGTACAGTAGAAGTCATTAAAAGGCACAAAAGGCTGCATCTTAACAGAACACACTTATCCGAGGGGTGCGAAGGATGTCTTACCCCCACACACTATTTTTGTCCAGAGACAGTGTACCAAGTTTGGTTGAAATTGCTCGAGATATTCCAGAGTTACGCTGGAATACACACACACACACACACACACACACACACACAAAACACACACACACAGAGAGAGCACTATATTTCATTTCATTTCATTTCATTTATTGGTTTTGTATGCCACCCACTCCCGAAGGACTCTGGGCAGCTTACAATAAAACAGGGAAAGGGGATAAATAAGACAGTACAAGACAATACAACAATTTAAAATACGACAACGTTCACAGATGAAGTGGGGCAGGATTTCCTGCTTTCTAGCTAATTTAAATCACATGGCACAGCGGATTCCTCCCCCTCACTGTTTGCTTACCTTTGCAGGTGTGCTCAGAATCAGGCTCCGCCCACCCACCTGGATGTCATTTTGACATTCTGCGCATCAAAGAGCCGAGGTGGCGCAGTGGTTAGGGTGCAGTACTGCAGGCCACTTCAGCTGACTGTTATCTGCAGTTCAGCGGTTCTAATCTCACCGGCTCAAGGTTGACTCAGCCTTCCATCCTTCCGAGGTGGGTGAAATGAGGACCCGGATTGTTGTTGGGGGCGATATGCTGACTCTGTAAACCGCTTAGAGAGGGCTGAAAGCCCTATGAAGCGGTAGATAAGTCTCACTGCTATTGCGATTGCTATGCACAGAAAGTCCTACAAGTGCTCACATTGCTACTGAACCATTAGGAAAGGTAGGTGGATTTCACCCCTGTATTAAACAAAGCATTGTTGCTTTGAGATTACAGGAGTGTGGGTGATCACCTCTCACACCCAAGATGTTTGAGAGAGATTGAGGAATGGAGACGAGGCCTGTGTGGAAGCATTCCTAATGACATTTCTCAATATGAGGTATGGATTGGACAAAGTAAGGCAAGAACAAAGTGGCGGACTCATTAAAAAAGGAATGCAGTAATAACACAGGCACGGAAGATATAAATGCAGCAGCAGGAAAACTTGTAGATGCTGCAATTTAAAAAAAAATATTGCACTGCCAACAGTTTTGATTGCAGAGCTTTTTGAGTTCCCAGGAGAAATCATAAATAATCATGAAATGCCTTTATACCAGAGAGTGACACTCTTGGTGTCACTTACAAAAAAGCATCACATCCACTTACAAAGAAGCAAAATGATGAACCTGTTCTCTTCTATACCCACTAACCTACACCCCGGTTGCATATAAAAGCTTAATTTATTTTTATTTTGATTATGTTCTTTGAAATGTTGGACGCTCTTCAAAAAAAGACCCTGGAATGAAAAATTCTAAGCATGCCTATTAACCCAAACTAATAGAAGTTGGCATTTTTCTTTATTGTTTACCAATTCCCCCATGTATGTATGTAGGCACGTATCAATGGTGAGATTCAAATTTTTTTACTATCGGTTCTATGGACGTGGCTTTGTGGGCGTGGTGTGGCTTTGTGGGCGTGGCTTTGTGGGTGTGGCAGGGGAAAGTTACTGCAAAGTCCCCATTCCCTCCCTACCCCACTAACCTGCTTCCCAGCTCCGCTCTCCTGTGCAGGGCAATGAAAGAAGATCAGCTGGGAGGCTGGGAAGCAGCAGGGGCGAGGCCAGCCTATTTGCCAATTCTCCGAACTATTCAAAATTTCCACTCCCGGTTCTCCAGAACCTGCCAGAACTGGTTGAACATCACTTCTGGTACAGTATGTATGATGTATGTAAGTACATATCTGCTTCAAAGTAAGTGAATATTTCTTACAGTATCCCAAATAAAATCAGGTAGGAGAGAGAGAATTATGATCCCCCTCCCCACAAGGACTTCTGTACCTAACTGCTACAAATCCTTGTGCTAATACCTCTTGATTCCACTTACATTTTATTTGCAACACCGGCTAATTTGCACAGCTCTTTCAAAGAACACCGACAATTCTATTTCCCTGGGACTGTTCATTTCATTCTCTATGGGACAGACTGTTCTTCTGTTTCATTTGGGTTATTTATAGTCTCCAACCTTGGCAACTTTAAGACTCGTGGACTTCAACTCCCAGAGTTCCTCAGCCAGCTTTGAACTCTGGGAGTTGAAGTCCACAGGTCTTAAAGTTGCCAAGATTGGAGACCACTGCTATATAGTACTTGGGTGCTACTAGCCAAACCACACCTAAATCTCTCAGGCAGACTAAGCCCCAAGCAGCGAAGTCAACTTTAACTCTTTGAATAGTTACTCTACGGAGTTCTGGATCCAGTTGGGTTTAAGGTTGACAAGTCACACTTGGACATATCCCTGATCCTTCGTGGCCGATCCTCAGAAATGCAAACATTTTCTTTGCATCACTTCTCTGAATCTTATGACAATTAATGCGGTTTGGCTACGGGAGGTTTAGGTCTTCTGTTCAACGGTTTGTCTGTGAAAACATCCAATCCTTCTCCCCCAGGGCTAGCTAGCTGGCCTCAAAACAGATATATATATTTAATGGGGGAATGGAGGGGAGAGGGCTGACTCGATCTCAGTCTGTCCTAGAGTCTTAGTGATGAATGAGGGGCTATTCGTTCAGATTCGCACCTTTTTGGAAATAAGAGGCCTTCACAATGAGGAGCGAGAACAGATTCTGGATTGTTTGCGAGCAGCTGCTTAGTAGGTAACAACGTGTTTGAATTCAATTGAGCAGTGTTTTTAGAAGCAGTTACTGACCTCTGACCCTTCCTACAGGCTGGGTTGATGGGATTAGGGAAAGCTAAAGTTGGTTTACACTTGGCTATAATGAGCTGGCAAGAGATAACATACTTTTTAATTATCAAGCTGCACCACTGCCAAAATTAGCCAAGAGCAAATTCACACAATGGTTCAACGATCTATAAGATATATGTATATGTGTGTGTGTGTGTATCTCCAGACAATCGTGTCCATAAAACAATAGCAACACATTGCAAGAGATTTAAAGAAAGTATTGTGCTTAAAAACAGACTTCATCCCATGGAGATGTTTGCCAGATTCTAAATTTCATTGTCTCGCTATATAAAACACCAAAGTGCAAATATTAATAGCAATAGCAATAGCAGTTAGACTTATATACCGCTTCATAGGGCTTTCAGCCCTTTCTAAGCGGTTTACAGAGTCAGCATATCGCCCCCAACAACAATCCGGGTCCTCATTTCACCCACCTCGGAAGGATGGAAGGCTGAGTCAACCCTGAGCCGGTGAGATTTGAACAGCCAAACTGCAGAACTGCAGTCAGCTGAAGTAGCCTGCAGTGCTGCATTTAACCACTGCGCCGCCTCGGCTCTTAACACATCGCTGTAATATAGAAGGAACTCTGGGAGTTGAAGTCCACAAGTCTTAAAGTTGCCAAGGTTGGAGACCACTGATTTATAAGATCACCCATTACAGGGATAGGCTAGGACGCTTTACAGAGGAGAATATAAGGGGGCTGGCCGGGTAAAGGAGAAAAAATGTTCCTGTATCAGGAAAAAAACAGAGAGGAAGATATTCTTCATACCTGTATAAACTGGCATGGTTGAATCCAATATAGAAATCCGTTTTCTCTTTTAAAGACAGTTCAATTATTTCGGGGTAGAAGCAGCAATCTCTCACATACAAGAAAAAGCAACGAACAGCTAGATAGCAGGCTACCTGTCAATTTTGTCCTTGTTCTTTTCTTTCGGTAGAATTTCCTTTTTCTGGTATGGGGACATATTTACAGTCTAGTTGAATTCAGCTCCCTTCCTCTGCACCTCCTTGTGATATATTTCTAAGTCCTTGGTTTCTGCTTGCTATAATCTTATCATCCACCTTTCTGTCAATCGATGCCACCGTTCGGGAGTAGCTTCCGACAGTGGACTCTATCATCCCATTGATGAGTCTGTTGATCTGAACAGAAATCATGGGGAGGAGGAGTAGAGAAACAAGCCTGATATTGAAAGAGGAAAAATGCGAACATAAAAGAAATGTTAAGTATCCAATTCTTTTGCCTGGCAAATTGCATTTGGGAAATAACTTAGCAAGGCCAATCAGCCACATATCACCAGTGAAAAATGCACGGCTAGTAAATCGTTTTCTATTCTTGCTGCAGGCAACTCACTTCTAAAACGTTCCTATGATTATTTTGTCTATTATTTTGTTTATTGTATGTTAAACATATAAACTCTAATAGCTAAATATTGTTTCCAGCAAGGTTTTTTTTTTTTAAGCAAGTCCTTAATGATAGATGCTAAAGTTAAATGTATTTTCTGAATTTATAGGGCCACATATAACTTAGGGAGGGATGCGGTGGCTCAGTGGCTAAAATACTGAGCTTGTCGATCAGAAAGGTCGGCAGTTTGGCAGTGGGAACCTACAGAAGAGGTTCCAAAATTATTTGAAACCCACCACTGGTCCTTGGATATGATTATTCTACACTGTCATGCTCCTATTTATAAAACTCAGTGCCTCTGTGAAAGGTAAGGATGACTACTGCGTTTGTGGTGCAATCAGAACATTGCGGGTGTTGAAGTTGTTTTAACGCAAACCAAAGATGCCCTTTAAAAAACAAGTTTACATCCTATTCTTATGCATGCCAGGGCTGTGTGTGAGGTAATTTAAGGTGGTTCTGACAAGTGTCATCGGCATCTTCATATCCGCTCCCATGGGCGGCAAGCCACTCCCATCCGGTCACATGGGGCGGCAAGCCACTCCCACAAAGGAGGCCACACCCACAGAGTAGGTTCGAACAATTTTTGAAACCCACCACTGAAACAGGTCCTTAAAACACACACACACACACACACACACACACACACACACAGGGAACCATACCATTACCCACTACAACATTAATCCATTGAGATAGGACAGGGGATTTTGGACGTTGCAAAGAAATGAATTGCCTGCTGCTTGTTTAAAGCAAGTAACTTGGATTTCAACTTTCTGACCTTGAGAAGAACAGGCATAATCCAAAAACCCCTTCAGGCAATAGCATGTAAGTTCTTGCAAATAGTGTAAGTAGATTACAAACATTCCTTTACTTTCATGAAGCACTCTGCCTCCGTGGTATTTAATTTAATAAAAACCGACTTGACATTTTGTAAAAAAAAAAAAAAAAGCAAGCAAAACAAATGCATATTAGAAATTGTTTTCTTTTGTTTTCTAAAAGCTGTTTTATAAAAGAAGCTAATTATAAAGCGGGTAATTCCCTGAAGTATTTTAAATGTATATTTAAATACATTCTTAAATGCTTTCTTTTTCCTTTTTTTTTCCTTTTATGTACACTGAGAGGATATGCAACAAGACAAATTCCTTGTGTGTGCAATCACACTTGGCCAATAAAGAATTCTGTTCTGTTCTGTTCTGTTCTGTTCTGTGCTCTGCTGTGCTGTGCTGTCCCATGTACTGTCTGGGAATTTTTGGATGAAACTTTTAGTGGGAATATACGTGAGTTTAAGTGTTTTGGGACTAAGAATGTAGACAGATTTCATAATCACATTTGGATTAAAAGGCAGGCAACTATCATATTCATTTCTTGCTCTTGAATGCTGGTATAGAGATATTGGTAGTCCTTACAGAAGGCTAAGATTCATGATACAGCATTGGTCCTCCAGCATAACATTTCCTATCCCTAAATCTTAGTCAAGATATAGAAGATTTAAATTAGATTTCCTGTATGCTGTACTATGGAATAAATCAGTTAACAAACGTGCGATTAGTGGCCTATCAACTTCTTACTTGTTTCCTTGTGGTAGTGTAGCTCTTCGCTGTTTAGAAGATCTTTAGGAGATCTGGAAATACTACAGCCCATTCAGGGCTTCTTAATCTCTTTATTGGGAGACAAATTATTATTGTTGGAAGTTGGCTTGGCTGCTTTTATATGAACGAATGAAGAGTGATAGAGTCCACGCTGATATCAAACCTTTTTTAATAGCAGTAGACTTATATACCGCTTCATAGGCCTTTCAGCCCTCTCTAAGCGGTTTACAGAGTCAGCATATTGCCCCCAACAATCTGGGTCCTCATTTTACCCACCTCGGAAGGATGGAAGGCTGAGTCAACCCTGAGCCGGTGAGATTTGAACCGCTGAACTGCTGATCTAGCAGTAGCCTGCAGTGCTGCATTTAACCACTGCGCCACCTTTTAAGACTTGGAAACCAAGCAAGGAGTTTTCTCTGGACTCAGGTTTTGATAATTTCTTGTGTAATGTTACATTTCCCCCCCTCCGTCCAATATGTTGTCAGTTAAGGTCAGCGACCTAGTAAATGGAATGTGTGGGAAACTCAAATACTGAAAATAACTGTCGAGATTGTATTTTAACTGATTAATTTTATTAATCTGAAAAAAGAATAAAGATCCAACTGGCCATTTCAAACACTGATTCATAGTTGGACCTTGTCCATCCATGGATGTTTCCTTACCTCCTTCTCCAGCCTCAGGAAAGAGGGGTAGATCTCTTGTCAATCAAGAATGATAATGACATTGCTCCTGCTACTCCTGCTACTATTAATACTACTAAGATCAGCTTTTCTCGCTGAAATACTTTCTAGCATTTCAGACTTTATCATCCTGACAAAAAGGTATATTGCATCAAAAACATACACATGGAAATGCCCTCCCCCCAACATTTGACTTGTCAACACACAAAAATGAATATTTCACATGTTTCCAATGAAAACCAGATGTTTTGACATACGGAAATGAAATGCTCACTGTGGATTGTTGATGACATGCAACATTTCTTTTCAATATGTTGATTCAAATGTCAGATCAACTTTCAGCATCAAAATTAACATAATAATGACAATTATTGAGTCATCAGCCACTTGAACGTTATTTTGTTTTGTGACTCAACGTTTGAACCGATATTAAAAAAAATAGGAGCATTCTTTGGAAATACACCCTTTGTGGAGTAGTTAAATTTAACAGAACACTAGGCACTTTTTCATTCTCGTGTTAAATATATAAGCAATAGTCTATTCAGCCACTGGAATACATAAAGCACTTACTTAGGGTTAGGATTAGGTTTAGCGTTAGGTTAAGGGTTAGGTTTAGGGTTAGGTTTAGGGTTAGGTTAAGGGTTAGGTTTAGCGTTAGGTTAAGGGTTAGGTTTAGGGTTAGGTTTAGGGTTAGGTTAAGGGTTAGTGTTAGGGTTAGGTTAAGGGTTAGGGTTAGGTTTAGGGTTAGGGTTAGGGTTAGGGTTAGGGTTAGGGTTAGGTTAAGGGTTAGGGTTAGGTTTAGGGTTAGGTTAAGGGTTAAGATTAGGTTTAGTGTTAGGTTAAGGGTTAGGTTTAGGGTTAGGTTTAGGATTAGGTTTAGGGGGGTTAGGTTTAGGTTTAGGGGTTAATTTTAGGCTTAGCGTTTACCGCATGCTTTTTTCTCCGCGCTGTTGTTGCGCTGTGATGATGCCCTTTAGTCGAACACGGTTTTGTGGTGGAACCGATGGAAGGAAGGAAAGGAAAGGGAAGGAAAGGAGGAAGGAAAGGGAAGGAAAGGAAGAAGGGAAGGGAAGGAGGAAGGGAAGGAAAAGAAAGGAAGAAGGGAAGGAAAGGAAAGGAGGAAAAACAGGGAGGAGAGGAAAAAAGGAAGGAAGATTTCCACTGCCCACTGTCACCTTCCCACAAGGAAATTCAGTGGGGAAATTGGAACTCACTTCTGCTCCCTGCCAAAGCTTATTCTGCTTCTCTAGTTAGGTAAAGGGATATCTCTGACACCACGATTAAATGATTGATATTTTATCAAGACTATTTCTATCTGGCTGAGTTCACTGGGCATATGAGGGGAGCAGGAAGAATCAGACGGAATATTTGTTCATTTCTGCCCAGGAACAGTCATGGCAGGATGTCAGCCTCTGCTTCGCTGCTGCTTCGGCTGCCATTGAAACGGGGAGGGGGGGCATGGTATTTGGGAGGGGAATTATTATGTGCTGGAGGAGTGTTATTAGAAGCTGTCCTAACCATCTCTTTGCGCATGTGGAGGAAGGGAGTTTCCCGCCAAGGCTAACTGTCCAGCATTCCACCCTGATGATGCTTTTTGAAGATATCTCCCACCTGACAGTTGGGTGAATTATTATTGGACTATGGAATGGGGTGCCAAGGGGAGGGGATTGAATTAATTGATTGATTGATTGATTTTGATTGATTGATTTTATTACATTTATATGCCGCCCTTTTCCCCAAGGGGGACTCAGGGCGGCTCACATTTCAAATCAGGGGAGGGGGGTACAGGCAAGAATAAAAAAGACGGAACATAATAATACATAATTTAAAAAACACACAGCAGTCATACCATTCAAGATGGGGGGGGGGCAACAGCTCTTTAGCCCCAGGCCTGTCGGAACAGCCAGGTTTTAAGGGCTTTGCGGAAGGCCTGGAGGGTGGTGAGGGTTCAAATCTCCACAGGGAGCTCGTTCCAGAGGGTCGGAGCAGCCACAGAGAAGGCTCTCCTCCGGGTAGTCGCCAGTCGGCATTGGCCGGCGGATGGAATTCGAAGGAGGCCTAATCTGTGGGATCTGATCGGTCTAGTGGAGGTAATTGGCAGCAGGCGGTCTCTCAAGTACCCAGGTCCAATACCATACATGATATCCATTGCTTTCGCACCAATTTACCCAGACTCAGCTTTGCTTTGCTACTATTCGTTTGTAATTAGTAAAAGTACACTTAATTCTAAGAATGGAGTTGAGTGGTTTCTTTCCTGATTATTAAATGAAGCAGCACCTGGCACAGGTGCTGGTATCTTCTGCTAGGACTCCCAGGACTATCAAAGGTTTCCTCCCAAACTTTTCTCAGCCACGTCTTGCCCAGTCCTCCTTCACCTACTAATTCTGAGAAGATTGGAGACCTTTCATCCCAATCTTTTTGCTTGCAATTAAAGTCAGAACAGCTGCTAGATGGGTGGCTTTATTTATAAATCAAATGAATAAACAACTGCAACCGGTTGCTGCTAGTTAACTGAAATGGGTAAAGGTGGAGTGGGGAAAAAAGGAATCTGACAGTGCCTCATTCTAAGTGCACGTTTTAAACTGTGAAATATTGTGAACTTTGACATATTCTTGGATGACAATTTGTGGCGCTGCTTCCAAGGGGAAAATAATCTGGTTCACGAAGACAATTGTTAGAGAGATTTCCCAGAAATTCTCCAGAAAGTCTATGAGTTCTTTCTTAGTTAGTTAGTTAGTTAGTTAGTTAGTTAGTTTGTTCATTCGTTCGTTCATTCGTTTGTCAAACATGTACGAGTTAACAGGCATAAGGTTTAGGTTTAGGTTTCTCCCAAGGACTCAGGGCAGCGTACAACATTAAAAAAAACACATAATATAAAAGTTTTTTAAAAATTAAATAGAATATCTCAAACAAACCTAATTAGAATTGACAATAACATTTTTTTTAAAAATTCAGATTAAAATTAACAATGATCAATAATTTGTTTTGTTTTGTTCAGGCTAGGCTGGCTTACTGGAAAAGCCAACTTTTTAGGGTGCGTCCCTATGGACATATAGCTGTATATTAAACATCCTGTTACAGCCACCTCCAAAATAAAAACTAACAGACAAGTGAGAGATTTCCTATGTAGCAGGGATGTTAAACTCAAGGCCCACCGGCCAGATCCGGCCCACCAAGTGCTTAGATCTGGCCTGCAGGGTCGTACTGAGCCAAGGTGGTGCAGTGGTTAAATGCAGCACTGCAGGCTACTTCAGCTGACTGCAGTTCTGCAGTTCGGCTGTTCAAATCTCACCGGCTCAGGGTTGACTCAGCCTTCCATCCTTCCGAGGTGGTTAAAATGAGGACCCAGACTGTTGTTGTTGGGGGCAATATGCCGACTCTGTAAACCGCTTAGAGAAGGCTGAAAGCCCTATGAAGCGATATATAAGTCTAACTGCTATTGCTATTGCTACTGGAAACAATGAATGACCAGTCCATGGTGCCTCTGCCAGGGAAAGCTCCATTTTCACTGGCAGAGGGCTGCAGGAGGCCGTCGTGGCCATAAACGGAGCCCAGGTAGGCTGCGTGCAATCTTCCCAAGCTTCGTTTTCACTGGCAGAGGGTTGCAGGAGGCTGTCATGGCCAAAAACGGAGCCTTGACAAGTGATATTGAGCTAGCCACGGCAGCGCCAATCACACACACCTGGTCCCTTGAAGTCAAACACAACCCTGATGCGGCCCTCAATGAAATCGAGTTTGACACCCATGCTATATAGTAGCCCAGTTACAACAGGAACCAGTTCTTACTTAACTTAACACATTGAGTTATGGATAATCCCAACAAGATTTAACCGCCTTGTTGCTTCACCATTGCAGTTGCCCCTTTTCCCATTTTTATTGTGCAAATGGATATTTCTGTGCGTGGGATTTGGTGATCACTCATGTCTTCCTTGCCTCCCACTCAAAAGAATTCCTCCCAAACACCCCACAAGAGACCCACCCTAGTCAGTATAAAGCTGAGTGCCTTTGATAGTTGGGTGCAGGAAGGCAGTCGACTCGCTCTCCACACACAATGGCTCCTGGCCTTTTTGTCTACTTCTGTCTCATCTCTTCAGTCTTACTGACAGGTGGTGAGTATTGCTATTCAACACTGAGATGCTAGAGAGGTGGCGGAGGGAGGCTTCTTACATCTCTAGACAGGCAGATTACTGATAAATCACCTCCACTAGACCGATTAGATCCCACAGATTAGGCCTCCTCCAAATTCCATCCGCCGGCCAGTGTTGACTGGCGATTACCCGGAGGAGAGCCTTCTCTGTGGCTGCTCTGACCCTTTGGAACGAACTCCCCGTGGAGATTCGAACCCTCACCACCCTCCAGGCCTTCCGCAAAGCCGTTAAAACCTGGCTGTTCCGACAGGCCTGGGGCTAAAGAGCTGTTGCCCCCGTCTCAAATGGTATGACTGTTGTGTGTTTTTAAATTATGTATTGTTATGTTTTGTTTTTTATTTTTTGTCTGTACCCCCCCCCCCCTTCCCTGATTTGATTTGTTAGCCGCCCTGAGTCCCCTTCGGGGGGAAAGGGCGGCATATAAATATAATAAAATGAAATGAAATGAAATGAAAATGAATAAAATACCTCCAGAAATCTTTGGCTTTTTCTTTCCCTCACTTTTGAAGATGGTAGTCCTGACAAGTTAGGTTTATGCTAAGTGTCGTTGGTCCTGGGTTACAACATGAATAGAACATCACTAGAACGTTATACAAATCTTTTGCTGCTTTTAATGTGCCTAAATATTTATGCCACTCAATAGGTGTGTATACATAAACATAGTTTCATGCGTGGCAGACATCCAATTATGCCATCAATGATGGAGGGTGTGGGGTACAGAAATGTGGAGATGGTTGCTGTTTTGTGACCTCTGTCACAGAGGGTCTTCTCAGTAAATGAGTGAGGGGGTGAATGAACAACCAGGTATCTGAGGGATAGGCTAAGATTTGGTTTCTTTCTGATTCTAAATGACCAATTATGGTTGTTTTGGTTGACTCTGTATTGGGAATTCAACAATATTAACAGGTATCCAGTCAGCTTGGTTTGAAGACTGATCTCAATCAATAATAAAAAGAGAATCTTACCTAAAGAGCTGAATATCTCCTTAGGAAGGGTCACTTTTCCTATTCAAAAGATCAACTAATTTCTGATGTCCACAATTTTACTTTCTTTCTGTCCCCTGCAACCTTCAAACTATTGGTAGACATGACTTAAGAGACACACCTGGGGAAAAAAATATGACGCTAATCTTTAACATCCAAAAAGGGTCTTTTAATTAATTAGTGCATAATTAGGTTGGCTCTCTGTTGAACTGTAATCATTTTGCTTCTATCCTCTACAGTAACATCTCTACAATGCTATACGTGTTTTAACACCAATAGACAATGTAAAAATGAGGACATGATATTGGTGGAGTGTGAACCAGATCAAACCCATTGCTCTTCCTTGACTCTCCGTACCACTTCCAGTGAGTGAAACATCTTTCAATTTAGCTGTCAGACAACATTATCATCTCAAGGGATAATTCAGTTTTCTTGAAGGTGGATGATGCCGTTGGCTTCAACTAATCTCAATGTACTTTGCCATTTTCAGTGGAGTGTGTTTGTTAGGAATATTTTGTAGAGAAATGTTGTTTTCTCTTGTTCTATCATGTACATGGAAAATACTGGGGGCGGGGGGGCATGAGGGAGAAGAAAGGGGCCAAAAGTTCCTTCTAACTGTAGAGAAAAGTTTCCCAGAAGTTCACCAATCGAAGTAAATTGTTTCTTCATATCTGTGATAAATGGAGGCAATCAAGTTGAAGGTCATACAAGGTAATTCTGAGCATGAGCTGTGGTGGCGCAGTGGTTAGAGTGCAGTACTGCAGGCTACTTCTGCTGATTGCCGTCTGCCTACAATTTGGCAGTTCAAATCTCACCAGCCTTCCGAAGGGGCTAAAATGAGGACCCAAATTGTTGGAGGCAATATGCTGACTTTGTAAACTACTTAAAGAGAGCTGGGAAGCACTGTAAAGTGGTATGCAAGTCTAAGTGCTATTGCTATTAATCTGCTAATCCCTTTGCATATTAAGGGAAAAGCATATAATCCTCCTGCCAGCTAACAACCATTTATTAATGGTTGGGATCTCAAATGAAATAGTTAAATAAGTAAACTGCTTTGTTAAAAAGAAATTTCTTTTTTCTTACACTCCCAACATTTCATCTCTTCACAGGCACTCCTCCAGTCAGTTACACTTCTAAGACTTGTGTAAAGCCTGAGGAAGCTACTGATGGTTATTTCACCATCACTTCCGTAAAGGGAAAAACCATTGAAGTCATTCATCACAGTTGCCAGTCAGACGGTTGCAATATCTTTCCTTCTACTCGTAAGTAATTCAACTCAATGTCTCCCTGCAAAAGGGCAGAGAAAGTTAAACTTTACAGTATTGTCGGCAGGGAATCAGAAAGTAAGGGGGAGCAGATTTCACCCTGACTGAGTGGTATGCAAGAGGACCTCTGCACATACACACACTTGTCTCCAGAAGTTGTAAATACTCCAACACTGTGCACATTTCTTTTTTCGTATTGTCCTACACTCCCCTTCCTTTTTTGATTGTAAGCCGCCCTGAGTCCCCTCAGGGAAAAGGGCGGCCTATAAATAAATAAAACAAACAAACAAACAAACAAACACTGGAAGTTTTAAAGAAGAGGTCAGATAACCATTCGTCTGAAATGGAATAGGGTTTCCTGCCTACGCAGGGAGTTGAATTAGAAGACCCTTGAGGCCCCTTCCAACTCTGTTATTCTATTCTATTCTACACACACACACACACACACACACACCATGGGGAGATAAAATTTGAATGGTGCAACAAATCCCTCAGGGAGGGAAGGGGTGAGGAAAGTTCATTAGTTGAGCAAGCCATTGCTGAATCAAATATAAGTCATAAAAATAGGATGTCAGCCTCTGCTTTGCTGTTGCTTCTACTGCCATGAAACGGGGAGGGAGGGCATGGTATTTGGGAGGGGTTACTCATTGTGCTGGAGGAAGGTTCTGGAGCTCAGCTGCCTGTCAGGACTACGCATGCGTAGGAGATTCCTGCCAGGACTAACGGCACCGACATTCCATCTTCGTGATGCCTTTCGAAGTTATCTCACACCTGACACTTGGGAGAATTATGATTGGACTGTAACTGTGATGCCAAGGGGTGGGGAATGGGCTATTCTATATATCAATCGCTTTCGCGCCTAAATAATCAGACTTCGCTTCGCTATGCCTTTAATCATTTATAATTAGTAAAAGTACACTTGATTTCTACTCATGGAGTCTCGTGGTCTTCTTTCCTAATTATCTAATGGAGAGGTCCTGACATAGGAGCTTTCTGTAATTGGAGAACATGGCGGTCCAGCAACCCAGGACTCATTTTAAACCTAGGGCTTAAAATCGGTCCAGAGTTAAAACAGCCCTTTTGAAGGGGAACTTCAGAACATGCATCCACGCACTTTTATAATGGATAGGCAGATGGGATGAGGTGTCATCTCTTCCTTGACTGAAGAAGTTGGTGGGGTGACCTGCTTGGTTGCTGGGATAAGCAGAAGGTTCTACCACAAAACCGCGGATGACAAAATAGCGGTCGACGAAAGCGCGTATGTGACGTCATCACAGCGCGATGAAAAAGATCGAAAAAGATCGAAAAATGTAAAAATAAAGCTAAAACCTTCCCCTAACCCCCCCAAACCTAACCCTAAACCTAACCCTTAACCTAACCCTAAACCTAAACCTAACCCTAACCCTTAACGTAACGAAAAACCTAACGCTAACCCTTAACCTAACGCTAAACGTAACGCTAATGCTCTAACCCTAACCCTAACCCTTAACCTAACCCTTACCTTTATGTGAATCGGCTTGCTGTAATTTAATTTTTTATTTCAATTTTTCGATCTTTTTCGTCACGTTGTGATGACGTCACATACGTGATTTCGTCGTCCGCGCTTTTGTGGAACGCGCTTTTGACGGGTCACGAAGCAGAAAGCCCATCTCTGCCTTTAGATGCTTGGAGTACAAATCCTCTCCTGGCTGGGAATTCTGGAAGCCAGGATGCAAAAGATCTTGAGATTTAATATGGGATGGTCTCCTCTGTGAAAACGTTTGACAATTTGGGGGTTGGTTTCTGCAGTGCCGCGCCGTGAGGAACTTAAACCCAATGGATATACATGCCCTGGATCGTACACAAAACATGGTGATTCTCCCGAACCAGACCAGCCAGTTCTCTGTCTTGGCAACGAGAATCAGTGTGTAGATGTGGATTTTGGTTTGAAGACATGTGAGTAGAAGATCTTTCTTCCTTTATCTTCCTTACTATTTTTTTAATTAGAGACACCCGTGGGAAAGAGAAAAATGCAATTGAAGTCCTGAGAACCACATTCAGGCCTCCATCTTGACTATTTTGGCCTGCCCAACTGACACTCCTGAATGGATAGTGGGCCGCGGCCCACTACTGGGCCATGAGCCATTTAGAATCGGGCCACGGAAGCAGCAGTTAGATCCACAAACATCTCCATTTGCACAAGTACCGGGTGAAGACACACATACTTCATTTATACGAGCACAAATGGAGCGGTAGGCACTGCCTTGTCAACCACGCACAAGGAACCATCGCCTTTCCTCCCCCCACCGGTCCATGAAGGTTGGGGAACCTACATCATCCTAGACAAAGCCCTCCCTTGTTCTCACTAACAAAAAGAGGGGAGGAGAAAGTGCATTCCCTCTTGCAAGATTCTGTTACTATGACTTTTGAGTTTTGGGTTGATTTTGAGTTCTTCGTCTGGTCTCCTTGAAGGGCTGACAAGAGGACAGTGGCTATTTTGTGTAGTTACTTTTGAGGGAGGTGGATAGCTCCCTTGTGGCTCCTTTGGGGGTTAAGATGAAAAAATATCATTGCTTTGGTTCTCATAATCAAACCTCACGTCTCCTTATTCTTTCCTTTTCCTCCACAGTGGGATCTATTGAAGGGAATGCATTGATCAAAGCATGTGCAACAAGCAGTGTATGTTCCTATCCAATAGGAAACACCCAAATGGGCAACGGCATTGTAGAGTTCAGGCTTCCCAGGAAGACTTGCACTAGCGCTACACAAACATTTGATATGATGTTTTTTTAATATGTAGACGAAAGCCTTATTTCCCTCAGCGTTTGAAATCTGTAAACGTGGGAAGGAGTTTGGAGCTTTAGTGCTAAGAATTGCAATGCTTTGGGGCTAAACATTCTTGGGGAATTGGTAGTAATTTAGGATATGGAGGTGCAGGCTAGCTCAGGGGTATGTGGTCTTTCTTTAAATCGTAATGCAAATAAATTTTGGTGACAAAAGTATTTGCGTCTGTGTATTCTCCTAAGAGACGTTTGAACACACAGGAGAAGACAGCTTCAATAAACTACGCATTCCCTCCTCTAAGGCAAGAGCCGAGGTGGCGCAGTGGTGAAATGCAGCGCTGCAGGCTACTTCAGCTGACTGCAGTTCTGCAGTTCGGCTGTTCAAATCTCACCGGCTCAAGGTTGACTCAGCCTTCCATCCTTCCGAGGTGGGTGAAATGAGGACCCGGATTGTTGTTGGGGGTGATATGCTGACTCTGTAAACCGCTTAGAGAGGGCTGAAAGCCCTATGAAGCGGTATATAAGTCTAACTGCTATTGCTATTGCTATTGCTATTGTCATCTATTCTGGAGTCAGTTTAACTTGAACTCTTAGACCCTTTTCCTCTGGCATACTTCCATTCTTTTGTTGTTGTTGTTGTTGTTTTTGTTGTTGTTACATCCATTTTGTTACATTCCTTCTTGCAAAGATCATGCCAGTGAAGCTTCGGCCCGGTTTACCCAATGTGAACAGGAAACATTCCGGCAGTTTGGGGAGTGGTGTCAAGTTGGCCATGTCCACCCAGTTGCCACACCCACCCAGTCAGCCACGCCTCCTGGCCCCCCCGAGGTCAACCACCGTCCTGATGCGGCCTTCAATGAAGTTGAGTTTCACACCCCTGTTACAGATAGACAGGGATATCAATAAATATAGTCATAAGTGATAGAAACTAAGGGCCAGAAATTAAAATCTGTCTACAAAAATAAAAATATAATAATGGAAATGTTCAGAGACTTATCATTAATTTAACAAAGTACACACACAAACACACACACATATATATACATATACATATACATATACATATACATATACATATACATATACATATACATACATACATACATACATACATACATACATACATACATACATACATACATACATATATATATATATATATATATATATATATATATATATACATTTGTTATATTTATGCTGATAAATAAATAAAGGGAGACTAGTATAGATCTATTTCAAGCTATTTAGCTCTCATCAGCTAGCCATACCCTTGCTGGGAATCGAACCTGGTTAGCAAGGGTATGGCTAGCTGATGAGAGCTAAATAGCTTGAAATAGATCTATACTAGTCTCCCTTTATTTATTTATCAGCATACATATAACAAATGTAACAAAAAGGCAACAGTAAAAAATATTGGGTTTCTGTCTGGATGGTCTCTTGTGACGAGCCGAAGGACAGAGAATGGAAGTAGTGATCTTCCTCCCATATTTGGGCATACCGGGGGTTGTGACTTTAAATATATACATACATACATACATACATACATACACACACACATACATACATACACACACACACACACACACATACACACACACACACACACACACATACACACACACATACATACACACACACATACATACACACATACATATACATACACACATACATATACATATACATATACATACACATACACATACACATACACATACACATACACATACACATACACATACACATACACATACACATACACATACACATACACATAGACATAGACATATATATATATATATATATATTTAAAGTCACAACCCCTGGTATGCCCAAATATGGGAGGAAGATCACACTTCCATTCTCTGTCCTTCGGCTCGTCACAAGAGACCATCCAGACAGAAACCCAATATTATTATTTTTTTACTGTTGCCCTGGAAGTCTTTAAGAAGAGATTGGACAGCCATTTGTCTGAAGTGGGATAGGGTTTCCTGCCTAGGCAGGGGGTGGGACTAGAAGACCTCCAAGGTCCTTTCCAACTCTGTTGTTCTGTTCTATTCTGTTCTACATTGTTTTGAGCTGGATTTTTTTCCCCTTGTATTTTTCTTAAGTTCCAACCTAGGAGAAACTCTCGGCTGTTTGATTTGATTGGTGGATTTTTTTTTGTTCAGCTGGCAAAAGAGGATTGTGTCAACATCCTGCCTTCATTCAGCTGCGTGGCTTCACACTGTTGGAAGAAAAGTCCTTCTGGATTCATTTCCAAGTGGGGAAAAAGACACTGGAAACATGGAGGCTGCTTGGAAAGATGGGTTAATGGTGGACAGGAGCTTCTGAACAGAAAAGGGGGATCACATGCTTCCAGATGTTGGGTGAAGAAGAAAAGGAGGAGATGCTGAAAGTCCCTGGTTTTATTCCTTCTCTGGCCTTTGATCTTGATCTTGTATTCTGATTGGTTGTCAGACTCCCATGGGGCCATGCAGGGGCAACTCTCTAGGCTGCGTTTTGAGTCCAAGTTTGCTTGAGCATCGCTTCTTCCCAGGTGCCCTGTGGTCAGATGGGCAAAGGGCTAATACCTATCATGCCTTAATCCCATCACCCTGGAGCTAAAGTGGGGAGATCTTTGTTATGTAGAATAGACTGGTTTAAGCACTTTAATGGCCCATTGACAAAGGTGGGGGCTATTAAGAGTGAGTCTGTTTCTTGCCTAAAACATGTTTCTCCAGTTCTTATCCAGGGAAATATAATATTCTGCCTTTTCAATATTTCCTAGGATATTTCATTTTCCTAGGAGAGGGCTGGGTTTTCACTTCCTACAACACGATGAATAATCTTCAATTGTTTTGTTTCTTTAACTTCGGGTCTTCATCATATCTCTAAACAGGTGTTATATTCAGATACATATTGCTTCCAAAATACAATCTACCACTTGATCAGATTACTTTATAAATAGGACCAGGGATTGCTGATATCGGCTGCGGGGCTATCTGAATAACAAGATAAAATGGATGGTTTCCTTACACTTTGATTAGATTTTGTGTCAGTTCTTACAGTGACAGATTTACAAAAAAAAAAGTAATAAAAAGACAATGTAATTTAAAAAATCAATAATGTGTTCAGGGGCAGCAGCCAAGCCCACCGTTTTGCATAGCTGGGAACACCGCACTGTAATATTGAGTGCTCCTTTGTCAGTCTCCCCTTCAATTTATTAACTTTTAAGCAGATTTCTTGGAAATGTATGGCCACCTTTCTTGTGAACTGATGTCCATCGCACCATGTGCTTATTGCTCTTAAGTTACCAGAACAAATGGTACCATTATAGTCAGTGGTGGGTTTCAAAAATTGTTCGAACCTACTCTGTGGGTGTGGCCTCCTTTGTGGAAGTGGCTTGCCACCCATGTGACCAGATGGGAGTGGCTTGCCACACATGTGACCGGATATGAAGATGCCGACGACACTTGTCAGAACCACCTTAAATGACCTCACACACAGCACTGGCCTGCATAAGAATAGGATGTAAACTTGTTTTTTAAAAGGCATCTTTGGTTTGCGTTAAAACAACTTCAACACACGCAACGTTCTGATTGCACCACAAACGCAGTAGTCATCCTTACCTTCCACAGAGGCACTGAGTTTTATAAATAGGAGCATGATAGTGTAGAATAATCATATCCAAGGACCAGTGGTGGGTTTCAAAAAATGTTGGAACCTCTTCTGTAGGTGTGGCCTGCTTTCCGGGTCCACTGGCGGAACCTCTTCTAACCGGTTCGGTAGATTGGACAAACCGGTTCTACCGAACTGGTGCGAACTGGTAGGAACCCACCTCTGCATTATGGGTAGGAAGGATCAGGGAGTTCTATGAGACAAACCCATTTCTTTTAGCAACCAGGTTTTCCTACATTTGTGCAGTGACTGTATTATATTGGAAAAAAATAATGGACAAACTTGAAAAGGGGCATATATGTGTAGGAAGTTAAAACCCACCCCTCTCCTAGAAAAATGAAATATCCTGGGAAATATTAAAAAGGGCAGAATATTATATTTCCATGGATAAGAAATGGAGAAATATGTTTTTTTAGGCAGGAAACAGACTCACTCTTAATAGCCCTCACCTTTGCCAATGAGCATTAAAGCCTGTGCTAGTCTACTCTACATAACAAAGGTAGGATCAACCCTCCACAGAAACTCACCACAAAGGCACCTGGGAAAATTACATCAGTGGGCAAGGCAGCCAAACTTGGACTCAAAGCACAGCCTTACAGAGTTGCCCCTGTATGGCCCCGTGGGAGTCTGACAACCAATCAGAATACAAGATCAAGATCAAAGGCCAAAGAGAGCATAAAACCAGGGACTTTCAGCATCTGGGCCCTTTTCCTTCTCCACCCAACATCTTGCATCATGTGGTCCTGTCCACCATTAACCCATCTTTCCAAGCAGCCTCCATGTTTCCAGTGTCTTTTTCCCTACTTGGAACGGAACCTAGAAAGATATTTCTTCCAACCGATAGAAAATGTGAACAAGGTTTATAAGATAGAGGATATATGGTCATAGTATAGCCAGCTGAGGGATTCTGGGAGTTGAAGTTCACAAGTCTTAAAGTTGCCAGGGTTGGAGACCCTGGACATGGACAATCCAGTCAAAGTTCAACAAAGTTCAATTCTTAATTTGCTCATACTGTTGGAAGAAAAAGCCAGTTCCAGTTCCAATCTGCAAATAAAATGGAGGCTGATTGGAAAGAAAGATTCTGTTCATTGGTGAACCGAACCAACACACACACACACGTAGTGTGCAGCGCGGGGACAACTGGCCAAAGGATTGAATGAGTGGATGGATCTTTATAGGTTTCTGTGACTTTGAACTGTTCTGGGGGTTGTGCAATGAAGGGGCTTGTGGTTTTTTTTTGCTAAATGCTGGTGGATGTCCTAAAAAGTCAAATCCTGTCCTTCTTAATCCCATCACCCTGGAGCTGAAGATGTTTTGTTTATGAATAGCTTGGCCCGGATTTCTTAATGGGCACAAATACCCATTTCTAAACACTTCTTGCATTTACGGAAGGCTGTTTTACTATGCAGGAAGCTCCATTTCTCCTTTGGGGAAATATAATGTTCCTCCAGGCCTTCCTGTCCTCTACCATCCGCTGGAGTCCATTTAAGATCATGCCTACTGCTTCGGTGAGTCCATCCAGCCATCTCCTTCTCTGTCGTCCCCTTCTTCTTTTGCCCTCAATCATTCCCAGCATGAGGCTCTTCTCCAATGAGTCCTTCCTTCTCATTAGTTGGCCCAAGTCTTTGAGTTTCATCTTCAGGATCTGGCCTTCTAAAGAGCAGTCAGGGTTGATCTCCTCTAGGACTGACTGGTTTGATCACCGGTTCAGTCAGAACTGAAGAAGCTTTTTGGATGAGAAGTGAAACATCTCCAAGGAAAAACAAAGTCCAATTGCCATGGGGAAAAAAGCATTTTGGGGGCAGCCATGACCCAGATGAGTGAGAAACTCCACAGCCATTCTGAAAGAAGGCAGAATATGACTCTGTATTAATAATGATGATGATTTATTAAGTTAGAGTCTTAAGGGATTGTGACAGAATCTACTATTTTTTACTTGCTGTTGAACACTTCACATTATTATGATCCACACAGAGAACACAAGGCCAGAACCTTTTAAATCGTAATTTGTTAAAGAAGTCAAAATAGCATAATGTTAAGCCACAATGGCTTTGTGGGGGAAGCACCAGTGCTCAATTCTTTAGCGATCACTTCATGTAATGCGCAATAAACTCAACGATGCTTTCTCTCCTTTCTCCTTATATTCTGGTCCTCCTTAAGAGTCCCTCTCCCTGTTACTGTAGGATACACTTCTAAGCTCCATTCCCATTTGTGTAGATACAAAAGCCAAATATGCAGGATTCCGTTTGGAAATCTTGTTATAGAGACTAATTCAGGAAAGGATTTTCTGAAGCATGTCTCCCAGGCAGGATTAGGTAAGACCGTGCCTGCCGAACTTCCGAGGTATTTGCCACAGCTGATTAACTTTTTAAAAAATAAAATAAAATGGGGAGATGACATATTGTCAGAGTGCAATTGCATTTTCATGTAGATAATGCCCGTGGGCCCTGTTTAGGCTGCCCTTGGTATTGTTAGGAAATAAAAGTACTGAATGGCTTCACCCACTGTTCTCATCTAGGCTTTCTTATACAGTAAAAAAACACACAATTAAGCCCCCAAACCCTCCACATGACCTATTAGATCTCATCGATTAGGCCTCCTCCGAATACCATCCGCTGGCCAATGCCAACTGGCAACCACGCGGAGGAGAACCTTCTCGGTGGTAGCTCCGATCCAATGGAACGATCTCCCCGTGGAGATTCGTACCCTCACCACCCTCCAGACCTTCCGCACAGCCCTTAGAATCTGGCTATCCCGTCAGGCCTGGGGCTAAAGATTTTAACCCGCCCGAATGGTATGAATGCTGTGTTTTAATCATGTATTGTCTTATATGTAAAAGTCTGTTTTTCCCCCCCTTCCTTTGGATTGTGAGCTGCCCTGAGTCCCCCCAGGGAAAAGGGCGGCATATAAATAAACCTTAAACTAAACTAAACTAAACTTTTTATTTAAAAGGCTGTGAATTATATTCATTTACAGCCCATAATGAGTTCCAAATAGTAGTAAAGAGTTCTACAGCAGGCTGCCAAAATCCTTCGGGATAAGGCTGATAAGCATCCACCTTTATCTTCCTTGAAGCGCTGCCAAAGACTTCACTGGCTATTAGCTTGGCAAGGCCGCACGGAGCAACAAGTCCAAATGTATTTTCAGAAGGGAAACTGAACAACATGAACCAAGTTGCTTCCTGCAAAGGCTCATGTCCCTTTGCTCCTCCTTTATGTCCTATGGGAGGGGACAATCACCTCCAAGCCTTACTTCCGAGTCGTCCCTTCTGTTTTAATTGTTCTTGCTTTCTGGCAGCTCTGCGCATGCGCGCACTGGGAACAGGGGCAGCCTGTTCCTCTGCCTTGCTGCTGTCCGACTATGGAGTCTCCAGAGGCAGCACACAACTTCCAAATGGCCCTGGCCCCCTCTCTGCCTCCGACACAGAACCCTCGTCTGAGCCTTCCCCAGACTCTAGGACTGCCCCATGTTCCTCCCCAACCTCCTCCCTATCCGACTCTGCTGCGAGTTCCACAGGCCGCCGGCAGATCATAAACACACATCTTTTGATTTGGAAATGGGCCTGTTGCCTAGAGGCTGTTGAAAGGAACATTTCCTTGCTAAGGGATGTTTGTTTCTCCTGGGATCCATCTATCGTCTGTCCTTCCTTCCTTCCTTCCTTCCTTCCTTCCTTCCTTCCTTCCTTCTTTCTCTTTCTTTCTTTCTTTCTTTCTTTCTTCCTTTCTTCTATCAGTCTTTGTCTGTCTATCTATCTGTCTGTCTAATTATCTGTCTGTCTGTCTTTCTGTCTGCCTGTCTATTTATCATCTATCATCAATCAATTAAATCAATTAATCAATTAAATCATCTATCTTCTATCTATCATTCATCTTCTGTCTGTCTGTCTATCTATCTATCTATCTATCTATCTATCTATCTATCTATCTATCTATCTATCTATCTATCTATCTATCATCTACCTACCTACCTACCTACCTACCCACCCCCCACCCCCCACCTATCTATCTATCTATCTATCTATCTATCTATCTATCTATCTATCTATCTATCTATCTATATCTATCCACCATCCACCATCTATATCTATTATCTATTTCTTCTCCCGCCTCTCTTCTACCCATCCATCCATATTTAAATTATTAAGATTGATCACGCAGTCATCCAGATGTTTAGACAGGATTTGCATTTCCATCCATCCATCAAGTCCTTCCCAAGGATCTAGGATAGGCAGATGGTATTAAATGTATCATCCCAGAATGGCAGCTGTTCCAACAAAAGCTGCCTTTTGCAATTGACTGATGGTGGTTCTGTCAATGCCAACGGTGTTCAAGTGGTGCTCCAGATGTTTTGGGATATTACTATTATATACACAAAACGTGTGAAAACCCAGTTGCCGGTTTATTATTGTTATTAGATCCAGCATTGCATTGAAGCATTAACTCCAACACACACATTAGAGTGATTCTTTTTTATAATAGCTGGCTAACTCCTTTCCTGTTTCATTAACTCACGAGGGCCAAGCTTTGTTCCAGAGGAATAGGATAGAGTTGCCCTGGAATAAAAACTGTCTTGTCCACTTACAGATCAGTGTGGTGTCTGCTTTCCAGTGGTGATGGGGATGTTGTGGATGATTGATCCCAAATCAGGGTTGGCTTCAGAGCGGGTTGCTGCCGGTTCGGCCCAGATTGGATGAACCAGTAGTAGCGGCAGTGTGAGGCTCTGCCCACCCGCCCGGACGCTTCTGTGCATGTGCAGTTGCAATGAGCAAATGCGCACAGCTAGCAATAGCAGTTAGAATTATATACCGCTTCATAGGGCTTTCAGCCCTCTCTAAGCGGTTTACAGAGTCAGCATATCACCCCCACAGTCTGGGTCCTCATTTCACCCACCTTGGAAGGATGGAAGGCTGAGTCCACCTTGAGCCGGTGAGATTAGAACCGCTGAACTGCAGATAACAGTCAGCTGCAGTGGCTGCAGTACAGCACTCTAACCACTGCGCCACCTCGGCTCCTGTCTCTCTCTCTCTTTCTGTCTGTCTCTGTCTCTCTCTGTCTCCCATTCTGGTACAACTCACGGTGAATAAAGTTACAAAACAGAACACAAACACGAAAGGAACTGAGTTACCACCAAGACTTAACTTAAGATTCCACATCCCATCCCATTTCTTCCCTTGGGGAAGAACCTGTAGTAAAAATAATAGAAACCCACCACTGGTTTGCTTCCATGCTATGAATGTTTCAGTGGTGGGATTCAGCCAGTTCGTACCTATTCGGGAGAACCGGTTGGTAACTTTCTAAGTAGTTCGGAGAACCGGTTGTTGGAAGAAATCTTTTGTTTTTTCCCACTTTACAGGGCTAATCCTGTAAGGAAGTCAGGAAGGAAACATTCTGGTGTTGTTTCTAGCCTAATCTTTATTGACCTGCTTACAGAAACTACCTCTCCGGTTAACCCTTGTTACATTGTAACAACTAAGTTGAAGTGCCCATCGACCTGAGTGACATTGACTTGGCCACGCCTACATGATCACATGACCACTGAGCCCGCCTACCCAGCTGGTCATTAGGGCAGAGAACTGGTTGTTAAATTATTTGAATCCCACCACTGGAATGTTTGTATAAAACAGAAGAGGGTGATCAGGAAGCTGCATCGCAATACACATTCCATCTTCTTGAGTCTTTCCAATCATGTACGCCGATATAAACCAGTACACCTTCCCAGTATCTTCAAAGGGCATAGTCAGTGACCGTACAGGATGGGATGATGTGAGACATCATGAAAATATAATAGAAGTGTGACATTAGTCCTATAAAGCATCAGGGGACTTCATTAAGCTCGGCGCCAACAGCACAATGGAATCAGATCATTTTAACGGGCAACTCGGAAAGAGGAGAGGTGAATGTACATCAAGGCAGAGAGAATTTAAAATAATCGAACCCACCAGTGAGAAAGCCTGGTGTTTTCTCCACACCCTTTGCCCCTCAAAAAAAAAAGGGGGGGCTTTCAGTAGTTGTTGCTTGAAATATCACGAGTATCAGATGGTGGAAAGATTCCAGAGCGGCATCTTCTAAACCAGTGTTTCTCAACCTTGGCAACTTGAAGATGTCTGGACTTCAACTCCCAGAATTCCCCAGCCAGCATTCGCTGGCTGGGGAATTCTGGGACTTGAAGTCCAGACATCTTCAAGTTGCCAAGGTTGAGAAACACTGTTCTAAACCATGTTATCTCCACAGCAAACGACGAGCGTTCCAAAATTTTCATCAGCCATGCATTGTTTAATGCATTTATAATGTGTTTACCCTTAGGACACCCATAATTTCCAGGAGTCTGGATTAATTTCTCTTTTTGATTTAATCAGTAAAGGCTCAGAAAATTCCTCTCTGGAAAAGGAAGAGCTAGCAATAGCAATAGCAGTTCGACTTATATACGGCTTCATAGGGCTTTCAGCCCTCTCTAAGCGGCTTACAGAGTCAGCATATCGCCCCCAACAATCTGGGTCCTCATTTTACCCACCTCGGAAGGATGGAAGGCTGAGTCAACCCTGAGCCGGTGAGATTTGAACAGCTGAACTGCAGCTAACAGTCGGCTGCAGTGCTGCACTGTAACCACTGTGCCACCTCGGCTCTGCAATACCGAAAGCCAAACAGAGAGTCCATTTCACAATATCAGCCTGTAATGTCCATTATGCTGTCCACTTCCCTGAATCAACCTGGGAATCAACCTATTGTATTTAGGCTTGACTTTCAGTTGAAGGGCGACATCTCATTAAAAAAAATTCAGTTCCTCATCCTAAGTTATACACGCTCAAAGTAAATAGCTTCAGCAAAGAAGAAATTAATTAATGTAAATACGTAATAGCAAAAGACAAAAAAATCCCAAAACCTCACCAACCTCAAGAATTCATTGAACACACATTTTTAGTAGTTATGTATCCATAATTTCAGGAGGGGAAACACAGAAGAGTAATTGAAGGCAGCTTACAGGAACCAGATGGCAATCTAAGAATTGTTTACTTACTTCGGAGAAGAAAGAATCCCACCCCACAGCTACTAAGAAATTCTGAAGGTATGAATAGCAATGTCCTGTGTGTGTGTGTGTGTGTGTGTGTGTGGATGCGCCTCCATTCTTAACAACTTTATTTTAT